>NW_019944301.1:28863-36944 GCF_002910315.2 Salvelinus sp. IW2-2015 | reverse complement strand
CTAGGGGCCTCAAGAGTCTGCAGAGCAGGGGTGTTCTCCTGGGCCTCAGAGTCAGCAGAGCAGGGGTGTCTCCTGGGCCTCAGAGTCTGCAGAGCAGGGTGTCTCCTGGGGCCTCAGAGTCATGCAGAGCAGGTGTTAATACTATATAGGGAATAGAGTGCCATTTAAACCTCAGAACAGGAGTACAGTAATTCCTGCAGTGGTGATGACGTGTGAGATGTGCTGAGGAATTATACAGTCAGAATAATGGTGTTGTTCCAGGGTTGCTGGAGGGGTATACAGTCAGAATAATGGTGTTGTTCACCAGGGTTGCTGGAGGGGTTATACAGTCAGAATATGTGTTGTTCACCAGGGTTGCTGGAGGGGTTATACAGTCAGAACAATGGTGTTGTCATCAGGTTTAACACAAAAAAAACAAAAAAAAAGTAACAAACCAACATAGAATACTATAAAGGTAGATTATTACCTCACATTCGGAATACTCATTAAGTATGTTCAAGAATCAAGCAGAGCTCGCTAAAACATCGATAGTACATGAGAGAACAACATGTGACGGGCATATAAAACACGGATGCGAGCATAGCGAAAGTGAGCAGATCAAACCAACAAAGGAGGTCATAAACAAGAATTAAGAAAATAGAACAACGAAACGCGGGAAGGACAGGGTTGGGTTCACTTCCCTTTCACATCCAGTTAATTCAGGAAGTACACTGAAATTCCAAATCTCTTCATTGTTTTTTAATGGGGAACATTTGTAATTGTAATTGGAGTTTGAGTTTGAGTAGATTCTAACAGAGAGAATGACACAACTATTGCAACTTAGTATTTCTCACAGTTATGATTTCTGGATGTTTTGGTGAACACCAGMGTTGGGGTCAATTCTATTTCAATTCCAGTCAATTCAGAAAAMAATAAAGATTTGATGGATAAATMGTGACATGTTTCTCACGAAGYACATGTGTACTACACAGAAACATGACATTGTAARGTTTACTTCAGACTCGTGGTTTTGGTATGCTTTGAGTTGGGTGGCAACTTTCTGTGTAATGTTGCAGTTTCACCACCAGAGGGCAGCTGTGACTAAGGAAGTAATTTCCCCCTCATCGCTACATTCACTAACAACCAATGTTCCCTCAAAAAAAAATTTGGGGGGGGGGGGGCCTGAGCAAATTTCAGGTCTGCTGACCACAAACTTGAACGTTGTGAAAATTCTGTGCAGCTTCCAGTGAGCGTTTACTGTGAACACTGAGGCTGTACCCGCTTTAAGTTACAGTTTTCACAGTGGTCAAGTAGGCTACTGTGGCTATTTGATCATAATGTAGTTCTACCAGAGTGGCCTAACATCAAAAATAATGGAGAAAATGCATCCCATAACATTTTACCATGGAAATAGCTGTTCTATCATTCTGCCCACAGTAGCAGCCAACGTGTGGTGTTCAATGTAGGCCTATATTCCATGAGACTTTTGAAAAACATAATGCAGGGCTTGACATTAACCTGATTATCCACTTGTCCTTCAGACAAGGAGGTGACTGAAATATGTTGTTGTGTTGTTTGATGCAAGAAACCACTTCACAAAATAAAATGCATTATTAGTCCCATACCATTAGTAGAGAGAATCAGACAAATMATGCTACCCCTCTGCCTATTGGCTACTTKYCTTATTCAAGCTTGCTCTAAAAATATAACACTGCCCCTTTAAGACAAAAAAAGRTATTTACCTGACTTGCTTTTTTAAAGATATCTAGAAATGTACARGTTTTGTGCTCTTGTAGGAAGCAACCACTCCTCCACTGCTGACTACAAATGATCTATAACTGACCTAATAACTCACTAACTAGCAAAGGATATGAACAAAATGTTCACATSTGGCTACTTGCTTTAACCTCAAAACAAGTGCATTGACTCARGACCACTCATGCTGTAAACACAGTCCAGTTCAAAGTGAATGGCACAGATCCATWTATGGCAATGGTATATTTGCATATAGGCTTACTGCAGCACTGATTGGTTATYGTCTGTGGTAGAGTATGGGCTGAGTCGTGAACAATATAATCTTACTCTGACGCGTTCTGCCTACGACAACATTTCTTGCATAGTTCGTTATGTTTCGGTATGTTGCATTGGAATCGGCTAATATTGCATTGATTCGATCACAAATGCGACAGTAAAGGGAAACTGTCGATAGTGTTAAACAGGGAAAAACTCTAGAACGGTTGGATGAAGTTCAATCTCATGCTTCTCTCTGTGCGCTGTGCACGGCAGTCCCGGGAGCTGGAGCTACTGCGAGCAGCTTAGAGGGGAACATTGCTAACTGCTGCACACTACACCCTTGTACCGAGGGTAGTTTAATTGGCTTGTGTTACACACTGACTCCCATAGCAGCCATAGTAATCCTAGACAGGTAACTGCCTAAATAATGGAAACTCTGGAGGAAATGAGGGATCCAAGAAAAACAACAGGTGCTTCACACAGGTGTGGTTCCTAATTAAGCAATTAACCTCCAATCATACCAGACACTTGTAGAATCTATGCCAAGGTGCATTGAAGCTGTTCTGGCTGCTGGTTGCCATAACGCCCTATTATGACGGGTTATGTTTGTTTTTCCCTTATTTGGGCAGTTACCTGTTTAAACGCTAACTATACAAATCAGCACCATGGACAGCGCCTGTTGTCATTGTCCGTTCAGAACCACCCGCGAGTCTTTTATATAACGTTCAGGACCCTTGACAGCCCCACCTGGACTTGTTTTCTGTTCAACACCACCTGAAACCATAGGGCCTACAGTCTACTGTACATTTCAGCACCGTGAACGGCCCCGCCTGGGATCCCATACTCACTTTCAGAAACATGGGCAGCGTGAAAGGAATAATCGGTTCTGCACCACCTACGAATCGAATAATACACATTTTAAGAACCGACCTGCGAGCCTAGAGTAAGTAGCATATATCGTGCAGAACCATGGACATCGCAGTTCTGGCTTCGGTAGTTAAACTAGCAGATAGAAACAGCTGATGGAAGGTCACGTGACAGTATTCACTGGTCCGATAGTTTGAAAGTCACACCTGGGGGAACTGCTTGAAAGCTTTTCTCCTAATGTCACAGTAATCAATAAGGCACTTCTGCTGGATGGCCTGATGTCATCAATACACCGCTCTTCCTGAGCAAGGGGGAATTGACGTGGGCAAAAGGGGGAGATTCCACTCTTTCTCGCCCTCCTTCTCTCTATCGGCTCTCTCCGTTTCACGTAGTCACAGAACATAAATGCCCGTCCTCACTCCGTACACGTGCAGAACAAATTAAACAAACGACATAACAGTGTAATCCGTTAGTTCCCCATTTTCATTTCGAGAACATTTTCAGTTAGAGAACATTTTCAGTTAGAGAACATTTTCAGAACATTGATAATCATCTTATAATTAATTGGCAGGCCTGCTGACACTACCACTGCTGCTGCTAATACTACTTTTACTAAGTGTCTAATAATAACAAATGATGTAATGCGTTTTCTATTTTAAAGGGGTAAAGACTATGTTGTTGATGGTCACGATGATGATGATGATAGTGATGTTGATGTCGTGCTGTTGGAATGATCAATGAAAAAGGTGGCTACGTGATCGGCCGCTTCCTATTGGTCGACAGACAGACAATCCCGAGGAAGGCCCACCTACCTAGCGATCAGTCACTGACAGCAGCTCCGGGTCGAGGCGATATTTGAATCAACTGGGCAATAGAACCTTGAGGAAACAAGTCATCTTTGTAATAAAAGGTAAGAGGATTTCATGTTTGTTTGTTGTGATATTTGTGTCTGGCGTCGAGAGAAATGGGGAAAACATGTAGGAGGTTGTATGGAAATAATATCGACATTATAACGGTACGTTTGTATAGGGGGGGGGGGGGGGGGGGGGGGGGGGGATCATTGAAGGCTACACATATTTTAGTTTATTATGTAAGTGATCCGTGTCAATTATAGATAACTAACACGTTGAATTAAATCAGTGTCAAATGGAAACCTGATGAAAGGCCGAAAGAGCAATTGTTGCATTTGAGGAGAAAATTAACGAGACATAATTTCCTGAATGGGCGTTCTCTATAAGGTACAGTAGCCTAATAWTTATTATAATATTAACACATCGAAATTATTGATTAAATCGTGTATTTGATTAAAAAATAAATATAAATATTTGTTTTATGTCATATTCTACCCTGTAGACYTATATGTATTTCTTGACAAAATACATATTGTCCTTGGTGCCCGTGATGAGCATCACGTTTTTTTTTATCCCTCCCCTTCCCCCACATATAATAGTAGGGCTAGGCAATATTACAGGTAATGCGCTTGGTTAAACAGGTACATCAGATAGGCGCTATTTCAAATTCAACTTCCTGACTTGTCCTCGGCTCGCGCGGACATTGAGAGTAATAATTAATGACCGCGAGCACATTTAACCATTTCAAAAAAAAAAAAAAATCCCCCCCTCTCTCGCTCTCTCTGGATATTTCATGACATTTGGAGAAGGGAGGAGGTGCGAAAAACAAATTAAATAACGGCCTTTACTATAATGACTGGTCTATGGCAGAGGATCGGCTATCGAGGCCAACTGTGAACTGAGAGGGGAGGCTTCCTTTAATCCCCATTCTTCCGTCATCGCTACCGATGAAAGCCTAGACACAAAGTGACAACTATGGTATTAGAAGGAAGAAAACACGAAAGAGAAAAGGGGAAACAGTGAAAGCTAGTTACATGCGTTAAGCTATTAACATCTCCTCATCTGCCAATCAATAAAACTACAGTCCATAACCGAGAAATACCGAATAAAACTCATTCAGAATACATAATTAAAACGCGCTTTTTCAGCACCATGGACAGTTCGTATTTTATTCGGTATGACTATCCATCCATTCGTGGTTCATCTCTCTCCAGAGCAATCAATCCGTTAAAAACAGTCATTCATTACCGTGTAACTAGTACCACATAACTGTATAACGCATAGTAAACTACTGACAATCGGTGGTGTAATGGGATCCCATTCCCTTCTCTCCAGATCTCCAGGACCCTARCGAATACAAATAATTCATCATACATAATTAAAACGCTCTGTTTCAGGACTATGAACAGTTTGTTTCCTCTTCAGTCGATTTAGCTACCCGTTACCGTATAACTAGTACTAGGCCTACCACYTTACTACGGTATGGGACTATAGGCCGACAAAATAGACTACATGGAAAGTGATTCTTGGGTCTTTGCATCTCTCCAGAGCACCAGGACCAGGGTCGAGATGGATGTGTTCATGAAAGGGTTGTCCAAAGCTAAAGACGGCATGGCTATGGCCGCGGAGAAGACTAAAGAYGGAGCRGCGCTGGCGGCGGAAAAGACTAAGGAAGGCGCCATGTTTATCGGTAAGACCCGACCTTTATAACGTAAGACCGAAATCACTCTGTGTTGTATAATTCGGTACCTGTGACGTCCATGGTTTCACTTTAATGCATGCACATCACGAGCGCCTGTCGAGCGAGCGCGTTATTATGTACAGCAGAAATTGCTTGACGGCTGCATCGACCAATAAGAGTTGAGAACGCTGACATTTAGAACGCCTCGTAAAGCGACGCTATAGGTCCAGAGACAATGTACTTTTCCTTGATTGGTTGGAATAGGGGTGGGTCTTTTTGTCATTCTTTGTAATTGGATGTTATGGTTTCTCTTTGAAGCGTGTAGTAGTCAAAGCATAATTGATCCCTCACTGCCTACATTGCATTTGTCTGTGCTATGGATTCATTCCATAGGTTACTATGGATTCATTCTGTAGGTTACTATGGATTCATTCTGTAGGTTACTATGGGTTCATTCTGTTGGTTACTATGGATTCATTCTGTTGGTTACTATGGATTCATTCCATAGGTTACTATGGCACCAAGAGCCCTGTATGGTTCTACTTAGAACCTTTTTTTTTTCTAAAAGTGGTTATGACCACAGTCACAATGACTTCAGCTGGGACAATATTATTCATGTTCAGTCAGACACACACCTCAGCAAACCATTCACTGTCATTTACCACATCTGAATCCCCTTGTGAAATTAATGTCAAGGCCTTCATTGTTGAATATATCTGTGAGCACATCGTGTTCATTGGCCAATGTGCATCTTTTCCCTGTACATTATGTCCATATCATAATGCCCTGCATATAATGTAGACAGCCACTGCCAACATCCCTCCTTCCATGCATTTATAGTGCACAATGCACAGTAACCTACAGAATGGACCCACAGTAACCTACAAAATGGACCCATAGTAACCTATAGAATGAACCCATAGTAACCTACAGAATGAACCCATAGTAACCTACAGAATGAACCCATAGTAACCTACAGAATGAACCCATAGTAACCTATAGAACGAATCCATAGTAACCTATAGGATGAACACATAGTAACCTACAGAATGAACCCATAGTAACCTATAGAATGAACCCATAGTAACCTATAGAATGAACCCATAGTAACCTACAGAATGAACCCATAGTAACCTATAGAATGAAACCCATAGTAACCTACATAATGAACCCATAGTAACCAACAGAATGAACCCATAGTAACCTACAGAATGAAAAATATCGTACCTATAGAATGAACCCACAGTAACCTACATAATGAACCCATAGTAACCTACAGAATGAACCCATAGTAACCTACAGAATGAACCCATAGTAACCTACAGAATGAACCCATAGTAACCTATAGAATGAACCCATAGTAACCTACAGAATGAACCCATAGTAACCTACAGAATGAACACATAGTAACCTACAGAATGAACCCATAGTAACCTACAGAATGAACCCATAGTAACCTATAGAATGAACCCATAGTAACCTACAGAATGAACCCATAGTAACCTATAGAATGAATCCATAGTAACCTATAGAATGAACCCATATAACCTATAGAATGAACCCTAGTAACCTACAGAATGAATCCATAGTAACCTACAGAATGAACCCATAGTAACCTACAGAATGAACCCATAGTAACCTACAGAATGAATCCATAGTAATCTACAGAATGAACCCATAGTAACCTATAGAATGAACCCATAGTAACCTACAGAATGAACCCATAGTAACCTAATGAATGAATCCATAGTAACCTACAGAATGAACCCATAGTAACCTATGAAATGAACCCATAGTAACCTATAGAATGAACCCATAGTAACCTACAGAATGAACCCATAGTAACCTAATGAATGAATCCATAGTAACCTACAGAATGAACCCATAGTAACCTATAGAATGAACCCATAGTAACCTACAGAATGAACCCATAGTAACCTATAGAATGAATCCATAGTAACCTATAGAATGAACCCATAGTAACCTACAGAATGAACCCATAGTAACCTAATGAATGAATCCATAGTAACCTACAGAATGAACCATAGTAACCTACATAATGAACCCATAGTAACCTATAGAATGAACCCATAGTAACCTATAGAATGAACCCATAGTAACCTACAGAATGAACCCATAGTAACCTACAGAATGAACCCATAGTAACCTACAGAATGAACCCATAGTAACCTACAGAATGAACCCATAGTAACCTATAGAATGAACCCATAGTAATCTATAGAATGAACCCATAGTAACCATACAGAATGAACCCACAGTAACCTAGTAGAATGAACCCATAGTAACCCTATAGAATGAACCCATAGTAACCTAATAGATATGAACCCATAGTAACCTAATAGAATGAACCCATAGTAACTCTATAGAATGAACCCATAGTAACCTACAGAATGAACCCACAGTAACCTGTAGAATGAACCATAGTAACCTAAGAATGAACCCATAGTAACCTACAGAATGAATCCATAGTAACCTACAGAATGAACCCATAGTAACCTACTAGAATGAACCCATAGTAACCTACAGAATGACCCATAGTAACCTACAGAATGAATCCATAGTAACCTAACAGAATGAACCCATGTAACCTATAGAATGAACCCATAGTAACCTATAGAAAGAATCATAGTAACCTACAGAATGAACCCATAGTAACCTATAGAATGAAT
>NW_019944301.1:20343-28565 GCF_002910315.2 Salvelinus sp. IW2-2015 | reverse complement strand
GCCCCAAACACCCTCCTTCCATGCATTTATAGTGCACAATCCACAGTAGCCTACAGAATGAACCATAGTAACCTAACAGTAATGAACCCATAGTAACCTACATAATGGAACCCATAGTAAACCTACATAATGAACCCATAGTAACCTACTAGAATGAACCCATAGTAACCTACAGAATGAACCCATAATAACCTACATAATGAACCCATAGTAACCTACTGAATGAACCCATTAGTAACCTACAGAATGAACCCATAGTAACCTACAGAATGAACCATAGTAACCTATAGAATGAACCCATAGTAACCTACATAATGACCCATAGTAACCTACAGAATGAACCCATAGTAACCTCTACAGAATGAACCATAGTAACCTACATAATGACCCATAGTAACTACATAATGAACCCATAGTAACCTACAGAATGAACCCATAGTAACCTATATAAGAATGAATCCATAGTAACCTACAGAATGAACCCATAGTAACCTACAGAATGAACCATAGTAACCTACAGAATGAACCCATAGTAACCTATAGAATGAACCATAGTAACCTACAGAATGAACCCATAGTAACCTAAAGAATGAACCCATAGTAACCTATAGAATGAACCCATAGTAACCTACAGAAGTAATCCATAGTAACCTATAGAATGAACCATAGTAACCTATAGAATGAACCCATAGTAACTACATAATGAACACCATAGTAACCATAGAAATGAACCATAGTAACCTACAGAATGAACCCATAGTAACCTACATAATGAATCCATAGTAACCTACAGAAGAACCCATAGTAACCTATAGAATGACCCATAGTAAACCTACAGAATGAACCCATAGTAACCTACAGAATGAACCATAGTAACCTAAGAATGAACCCATAGTAACCTACAGAATGAACCCATAGTAACCTACAGAATGAACCCATAGTAACCTATAGAACTGAATGAACCCATAGTAACCTATAGAATGAACCATAGTAACCTACAGAATGAACCAACCATAGTAAACCTATAGAATGAACCCATAGTAACCTACAGAATGAACCATAGTAACCTACAGAATGACCCATAGTAACCTATAGAATGAATCCATAGTAACCTACAGAATGAACCCATAGTAACCTACAGAATGAACCCATAGTAACCTATAGAATGAACCCACAGACCTACATAATGAACCCATAGTAACCTACATAATGAACCCATAGTAACCTATAAGAATGAATCCATAGTAACCTATAGAATGAACCCATAGTACCTACAGAATGAACCCATAGTAACCTAACTAGAATGAACCCATAGTAACCTATAGAATGAAACCCATAGTAACCTATAGAATGACCCATAGTAACCTACTGAATGAACCCATAGTAACCTACAAAATGACCCATAGTAACCTACAGAATGGAATCCATAGTAACCTACTAGAATGACCATAGTAACCTATAGAAGGAATCCATAGTAACCTATAGAATGAACCCATAGTAACCTTAGAATGAACCCATAGTAACCTACATAATGAACCATAGTAACCTATGAATGAACCATAGTAACCTATAGAATGAACCCATAGTAACCTACAGAATGAACCCATAGTAACCTTACAGAATGAAACCCATGAGTAAACCTACAGAATGAACCATAGAACCTATAGAATGAACCCATAGTAAACCTATAGAATGAACCCATAGTAAACCTAACAGAATTGAACCCATAGTAACCTATAGAATGAAACCATAGTAACCTACAGAATGAACCATAGTAACCTACAGAATGAACCATAGTAACACTATAGAATGAACCCATAGTAACCTATAGAATGAATCATAGTAACCTACAGAATGAACCCATAGTAACCTACAGAAATGAATCCATAGTAACCTATAGAATGAACCATAGTAACCTACAGATGAATCCATAGTAACCTACAGAATGAACCCATAGTAACCTATAGAATAAACCCATAAGTAACTATAGAATTAATACATGAACCTACAGAATGAACCATAGTAACCTACAGAATGAACCCATAGTAACCTACAGAATGAAACCCATATAGTAACCTATAGAATGAACCCATAGTAACCTATAGAATAACACTAGTAACCTACAGAATGAACCATAGTAACCTACAGAATGAACCCACAGTAACCTACAGAATGAAACCATAGTAACCTATAGAATGAACCCATAGTAACCTACAGAATGAACCCATAGTAACCTACATAATGAACCCATAGTAACCTACAGAATGAACCCATAGTAACCTACAGAATGAATCCATAGTAACCTACAGAATGAACCCATAGTAACCTATAGAATGAACCATAGTAACCTATAGAATGAAACCATAGTAACCTACAGAATGAACCCATAGTAACCTACAGAATGAACCAAGTAACCTACAAATGAACCCATAGTAACCTACAGAATGAACCATAGTAACCTATAGAATAACCATAGTAACCTAAGAATGAACCCATAGTAACCTACAGAATGAACCCATAGTAACCTACAGAATGAAACCATAGTAACCTACAGAATGAACCCATAGTAACCTATCAGAATGAACCATAGTAACCTACAGAATGAACCCATAGTAACCTACAGAATGAAAATATGTAACCTATAGAATGAACCCATAGTAACCTACAGAATGAATATGAACCATAAGAATGAACCCATAGTAACCTACAGAATGAACCCATAGTAACCTACAGAATGAAATATGTAACCTACAGAATGAACCCATAGTAACCTGAGATGAACCCATAGTAACCAACAGAATGAACCCAAGTAACCTACAGAATGAACCCAAGTAACCACAGAATGAACCCAAGTAACCTATAGAATGAACCATAGTAACCTACAGAATGAACCTAATTGTAACCTACAGAATGAACCCATAGTAACCTATAGAATGAAACCCATAGTAACCTATAGAATGAACCCATAGTAACCTACATAATGAACCCATAGTAACCTACAGAATGAACCCATAGTAACCAACAGAATGAACCCATAGTAACCTACAGAATGAATCCATAGTAACCTACAGAATGAACCCATAGTAACCACAGAATGAACCCATAGTAACTACATAATGAACCATAGTAACCTACAGAATGAACCATAGTAACCTACAGAATGAACCATAGTAAACACAGAATGAACCCATAGTAACCTACAGAATGAACCCATAGTAACCTACAGAATGAACCCATAGTAACCTACAGAATGAACCATAGTAACCTACAGAATGAACCCATAGTAACCTTACAGAATGAACCCATAGTAACCTACATAATGGACCCATAGTAACCTATAGAATGAACCCATAGTAACCTACAGAATGAACCCATAGTAACCTACAGAATGAATCCATAGTAACCTACAGAATGAACCCATAGTAACCTATAGAATGAACATAGTAACCTATAGAATGAAACCCATAGTAACCTACAGAATGAACCCATAGTAACCTACAGAATGAACCATAGTAACCTACAGAATGAACCCATAGTAACCTACAGAATGAACCATAGTAACCTATAGAATGAACCATAGTAACCTACAGAATGAAACCATAGTAACCTACAGAATGAACCATAGTAACCTACAGAATGAACCCATAGTAACCTACATAATGAATCCATAGTAACCTACATAATGAACCCATAGTAACCTACAGAATGAAACCCATAGTAACCTACAGAATGAACCCATAGTAACCTACAGAATGAACCCATAGTAACCTATAGAATGAACCATAGTAAACTACAGAATGAACCCATAGTAACCTACAGAATGAACCCATAGTAACCTATAGATGAAAACCATAGTAACCCACAGAATGAACCCATAGTAACCTACAGAATGAACCCATAGTAACCTACAGAATGAACCATAGATAACCTTTAGAATGAACCCATAGTAACCTATAGAGATGAACCCATAGTAACCTATAGGATGAACCCATAGTAACCTATAGAATGAACCCCTAGTAACCTACAGAATGAACCCATAGTAACCTACAGAATGAACCCATAGTAACCTATAGAATGAACCCATAGTAACCTATAGGATGAACCCATAGTAACCTATAGGATGAACCCATAGTAACCTACATAATGAACCCATAGTAACCTATAGAATGAACCCATAGTAACCTACAGAATGAACCCATAGTAACCTATAGGATGAACCCATAGTAACCTACAGAATGAACCCATAGTAACCTACAGAATGAACCCATAGTAACCTATAGGATGAACCCATAGATAACCTATAGGATGAACCCATAGTAACCTACAGAATGAATCCATAGTAACACTAACAGAATGAACCCATAGTAACCTACAGAATGAAACCCATAGAACCTACAGAATGAACCCATAGTAACCTACAGAATGAAACCATAGTAACCTATAGAATGAACCCATAGTAACCTACAGAATGAACCCATAGTAACCTACAGAATGAACCATAGTAACCTACAGAATGAACCTATAGTAACCTTACAGAATGAATCCATAGTAACCAACAGAATGAATCCATAGTAACCAACAAATGAACCCATAGTAACCTACAGAATGAACCTTCCCCATAGGCCAACCCTTTTTGGTGCTGGGTAGAACACTTTGCACAGGGTTCTATCTAAAACCCTCCTATGTATATATGGTTCTGCCTAGGTCCCACTATGAAGGGTTCTACCAAGAACCATTTTATCTTTGGAGGGTTCTTCCTGGAACCTTCTATGAATGGTTCCACCGGGCTTATTATTATTGAACATGTAATTATTTATGACAATACATTACATCTTTCATCAGGCCTTTCTTTGAGGGACTAGTTATACACTAGCACGGCGGGGTTAGGAAACTCCTGGTTTACAGGCCACATCAGACCTGCAAGTCACATTATGATTTTGGGCTCCCGAGTGGCGCAGAGGTTTAAGGCACTGCATCTCAGTGCTAGAGACTACACTACAGACACTCTGGTTTGATTCCAGGCTGTATCATAACCGTCCGTGATTAGGAGTCCGATAGGGCGGCTCACAATAGGCCCAGCTTCGTCCAGGTTTGGTCGTTGTAGGCCGTCATTGTAAATAACTGACTTGCCTAGTTAAATAAAGGTTACATTTTGTATTTTATTTTAATTATGCTGGATTGCAAAGTGATGTGTTGTACCTATTGGAATCCAGCCAGAGTTAGGATATCCAATAATTGGAATTGTTAATCACCCGTAACCTGCATTCAGAATGACTGCCAGGGTAGGGAAGATTGAATCTTAACTGAAACAGTACCGTTTGCAATACATCCAATTACTAACAGATTCATTTAGAAAACGGTATGTTTTCTATCTATGTGTAGCATAACATTAATCAACCAATCAATGTACATGCAAAAACACAGATATTACAGTAAAACAAACAATTCTGAAAATATCCCTGCAATAGAGCATGCTGGGAAATATTTATAGATGGCTCTATGGTAGAACCCTTCTAGCCTTCCGAATAATCATTCCTGCCTTCCAAAGAACCGTCAAAGAATCCTTTCATCCAAAAAACGGTTCTTATGATGTCAAAGGTTCTAGGTGGAACCCTTTGCCTTACAAAGAACCCTTTTCTTCCAAAAGGGTTCTTCTGATCAAAACAGTTCTTGGTAGAACCTTCTGCAAAGAATCCTTTTGGAACCCTTTTTTCTGAGTGTAGAAAGTCTACACTTCCATTGGATTTCTTCACATGTTATTGTGTTACAAAGTGGGATTAAAATGGTTTTAATTGTTTGTTTTCTTTGTCAACGATCTACACAAAATACTCTGTAATGTCAAAATGGAAGAAAAATGCTAATATTTTTTAAAGATTAATGAAAAATAAAACCGTAATATATCTTGGTTAGATCAGTTCTCACCTCAATATATGGGTCAATATATGGGTCAATATATGGGTCAATATATGGGTCAATATATAGTAGAAACATCTTTAGCAGTGATTACAGCTCTGAGTCGTTTTAGGTAAAGTCTCATACGAGCTTTGCACACCTGGATTGTACAATATTTGTCCACTATTCTTTTAAAAATTCTTAAAACTCTTTCAAGGTGTTGGGGATCATGGCTAGACATCAATGTTCAAGTCTTGTCATAGATTTTCGATCAGATCTAAGTCAAAACTGTAATTTGGCCACTAAGGAACATTCACTGTCTTCTTGTTAAACAACTCCAGTGTAGATATGGCTTTGTGTTGTATGTTATTGTCCTGACGAAAGGTGAATTCCTCTCCCAATGTCAAGCATACCCATAGCATGATGCAGCCACCACCATGCTTGAAAATAAGGAGGCAGTTACTCAGTGATGTGTTGTGTTGGATTTGTCCCAAACATAACGTTTTGAATTTAGGCCAAAAACGACATGTCTTTGCCGTGTTTTTTTTTGCAGAATTACTTTACTGCCTTGTTGCATACTTTCATTATTCTTTTAACTCTGTAATTTAGGTCGTTGTCGACCTCATCAATCTACACACGATACCCGTGGAGTTGTGGAGTCACTAAAACATCGCTAATCCATCCTCAGTTTAAAATCACCAACGGCCTCATGGTGACATCAATAAGCAGTTTCCGCCTTGTCCTTACAGTTCAGCTCAGAAGGACGACTGCGTCTTTGATGTGCCTGGGTGATTTACAGAGCATTCGGAAAGTATTCAGACCCCTTGACTTTTTCCAAATTTTGTTACAATACAGCCTTATTCTAAAATCGAGTAAAAAACAAACAAAAAAAGTCATAAATCGACACACAATACCCCATAATCACAAAGCAAAAACTGTTTTTTCAAAATGTTTGCAAATGTATAAAAAATAATCTACTGAAATATCACATTTACATACGTATTCATACCCTTTACTCAGTACTTTGTTGAAGCACCTTTGGAAGTGATTACAGCCTTGAGTCTTCTTGGCAATGACGCTACAAGCTTGGCCCACCTGTATTTGCGGAGTTTCTCCCATTCTTCTCTGCAGATCCTCTCAAGCTCTGTCAGGTTGGATGGGAAGCGTCGCTGCACAGCTATTTTCAGGTCTCTCCAGAGGTGTTAGATCGGGTTCAAGTTCGGGCTCTGGCTGGGCCACTCAAGAACATTCAGAGACTTGTCCCGAAGCCACTGCTGCATTGTCTTGGCTGTGTGCTTAGCAGGTTTTCATCAAGGATCTCTCTGTACTTTGCTCTGTTCATCTTTGCCTTGATCCTGACTAGTGTAAAAAGAAACATCCCCACAGCATGATGCTGGCACCACCATGCTTCACCGTAGGGATGGTGCCAGGTTTCCTCCAGATGTGACGCTTGGCATTCAGGCCAAAGAGTTCAATCTTGATTTCATTAGACCAGAGAATCTTGTTTCTCATGGTCTGAGAGTCTTCAGGTGCCTTTTGGCAAACTCCAAGCGGGCTGTCATGTGCCTTTTACTGAGGAGTGTCTGCCGTCTGGCCACTCTACTATAAAGGCCTGATTGGTGGAGTGCTGCTGAGATGGTTGTCTTTCTGGAAGGTTCTCCCATCTCCACAGAGGAACTCTAAAGCTCTGTCAGAGTGACCATAGGCTTCTTGGTCACCTCCCTGACCAAGGCCCTTCTCCCGTGATTGCTCAGTTTGGCCGGGAAGCCAGCTCTAGGAAGAGTCTTGGTGATTCCAAACTTCTTCCATTTAAGAATAATGGAGGCCACTGTGTTCTTGTGGACCTACAATGCTGCAGAAATGTTTTGGTACCCTTCCCCAGATCTGTGCCTCGACACAATCCGGTCTCGGACCTCTACGGACAATTCCTTCTTTCTCATGTTTTGTTTTTTTGCTCTGACATGCACTGTCAACTGTGGGACCTTATATAGACAGGTGTGTGCCTTTCCAAATCATGTCCAATCAATTGCATTTCCCACAGGTGGACTCCAATCAAGTTGTAAAAACATCTCAAGGATGATCAATGGAAACAGGATGCACCTGAGCTCATTTTCGAGTCTCATAGCAAAGGGTCTGAATACTTATGTAAATAAGGTATTTCTGTGGTAGATTGGAGATAGGGGCTAGGGAGGAGGGTGAGAGGATGGAGGAGAGGGTAGAGGTAGAGGGGAGATATTGGAAATAGGGTTAGGGAGGAGGGGTGAGAGAGGATGAAGGATGGAGGAGGAGGAAGGGGGAGGTACTGAACCAAGGGTGAGAGGAGGAGGGGT
>NW_019944301.1:7160-16048 GCF_002910315.2 Salvelinus sp. IW2-2015 | reverse complement strand
TTTTTATTTGTAATAAATTTGCAAAAAATTCTAAAAACCTGTTTGTCATTATGTTGTAATGTGTGTAGATTGCTGAGATATTTATTTAATTTAACCATTTTAGAATAAGGTTATGGAAAAATAACAAAAATGTGGAAAAAGTCAAGTGGTCTGAATACTTTCCGAATGCTCTGTATTACACCATCCACAGCGTAATTATTAACTTGACCGTGCTTAAAGAGATGTTCAATGTCTGGGTTTGTTATTGTTACCCATCTACCTGCCACGTTCTGACCTTAGTTTATTTTTATGTCTTTGTGTTAGGTTGGTCAGGGCGTGAGTTGGGGTGGGTAGTCTATGTTCTGTTGTCTATGTTGTTGTATTTCTATGTCTGCCTGATATGGTTCTCAATCAAGGCAGCTGTCGATCGCTGCATTTTGGTCCTCCTCTCCTTCCACCAACGGGAATCTTTACACTACCAATCACTGCCTATCTTTATGAGCATTTTTGAAAATCTCCCTGGTCTTTGTTTTTGAATCTGTGGGTTGAAATTCAATACTTGACTGAGGGATCTTATCAAATCAAACTGTATTAGTCACACGCGCCGAATACAACAGGTGTAGTAGACCTCACAGTGAAATTCTGAATACAACAAGTGTAGATCTTACAGTGAAACGCTGAATACAACAGGTGTAGTAGACCTCACAGTGAAATGCTGAATACAACAGGTGTAGTAGACCTCACAGTGAAATGCTGAATACAACAGGTGTAGTAGACCTTACAGTGAAATGCTGAATACAACAGGTGTAGTAGACCTTACAGTGAAATGCTGAATACAACAGGTGTAGTAGACCTTACAGTGAATGCTGAATACAACAGGTGTAGTAGACCTTACAGTGAAATGCTGAATACAACGAGGTGTAGTAGACCTTACAGTGAAATGCTGAATACAACAGGTGTAGTAGACCTTACAGTGAAATGCTGAATACAAACAGGTGTAGTAGACCTTACAGTGAAATGCTGAATACAACAGGTGTAGTAGACCTTACAGTGAAATGCTGAATACAACAGGGTGTAGTAGACCTTACAGTGAAATGCTGAATACAACAGGTGTAGTAGACCTTACAGTGAAATGCTGAATACAACAGGTGTAGTAGACCTTACAGTGAAATGCTGAATACAACAACCTGTAGACCTTACAGTGAAATGCTGAATACAACAGGTGTAGTAGACCTTACAGTGAAATGCTGAATACAACAGGTGTAGTAGACCTTACAGTGAAATGCTGAATACAACAGGTGTAGTAGACCTTACAGTGAAATGCTGAATACAACAGGTGTTAGTAGACCTTACAGTGAAATGCTGAATACAACAGTGTAGTAGACCTTACAGTGAAATGCTGAATACAACAGGTTAGTAGACCTTACAGTGAAATGCTGAATACAACAGGTGTAGTAGACCTTACAGTGAAAGTCTGAATACAAAACAGGCCAGACAGCCATGTTAAGGACAGTCCAGACCTTACAGTTGACCCCGGAATAAAGAAAAACTAGAATAGCAACAGCTATAGTAGACTCTAGCAGAGTACACAGTGGAAATTTTTGGCGGCTGACGCCAACCAGTTACCACCCGACCGCCCAGCTGTAGTAAGCCGAACCAAGGGCTTACGAGTGCGAACACTTGGACGAACCCGGCTGAACATAGGCAACAGGGAAGGTGTAGCTAACCCAGTAGCAGTGAAGAGATGCGCACTAGAAACAGAGTGACCAAAACAGGTGTAGTGTTAGACCTACAGTTGAAATTCGCGCGCCCACTGGCACGACCCCACCAGACAAAGGACCTGCTGGGAGCGTAGGCCCAACCCCTAATGACAGGTGTCTAGAGAAACTCTGCCACTGAACGCGTGACCCAAGCCAGTATGCGCCCTGATAAGTCAAACAGGAAGGCCCACCTGGTCGGTCAGGGCACCACAGCGGGAGGAAGTGCGGCAACAGGCCACGGAACCCGGGGCCACAAGTGCCGACACACCCAGTACACGGCACTGGTTAGCAGTGCACTCGAAGGAGGGCGAGCACAAGCGCGATGGGTCCCTCAGAAGCCCAAACTCAATGTCCCGAGAGGAATTGGACCAAGAGGTGAGGAGAGGGGGGAGGTAGATGGGAGGGGGCAGCTATGGGTGAAGACAGCAGGCCATCGTGCCTTATGTCAATGTATTAGGTGTATTGTATGGTGACAGCTTGTGAGTCAGGGACACAGTGAGAAGCTGTCTCCAGGGGACCAGAGGGACAATTACAGGGCTTTATGTTGTCTTCTATAACGCTAACTAATTAGCTGCTAACAGAGATGTGCATAGAATAGGTTCTATTTGCAGTATGTATAGAGTATACAGGTATACATGTATAGAGAATGTTACAGATGTATAGACTACCTGTGTCTGACGTAAATTATGATATGTACAGTACAGTATGTATATAATGGACGCCAGAAGTCAGAGCCCAGATACAGATGAATCTATAGCAGTGATGTCAAACACGAGGGAGTCCAATCCGGCCCGGGGAGGTATCCGAAACAATATACTGAAAAATGACTAAAAACCAAATTGAAACTGTGTAGAAATGTCTAATGTACATACATTCATACCGTTTCTTGACCGCTGTCCAGCGCGCTAATAATCACCCAAATGAAGGAATGGGTAGGCGAGAATGTGATTGGTGAAGGACGGGTGAATAGAGAAGTCGATAGGTCGACGGACCACTTTTGACAGCTGCTGTTGTAGACGGACTAGCCAGCTTAGCAGACTGCCTAGGGAGGAGAGGAGAGGGGAGGCGAAGGGGAGGGGGAAGAGAGTGGAGCGGGAGGGGGAGGGAAGGTTAGAGATCTTAATGGAGCTACCCACCTCTAAAAGCACAGACATTTGAACATGCTGTTCCATGGTTGTAGAAATGGAGAAAATTATGTTATTCAATGCAACTTACTTTAGCTATTATTCAAACGCTCCTCAGTTTCATACCTTTCATGATAAGTGGCCATTATCGTTTTTCCTTCCCAGCAGAAAAACAAGAGCGTACAGCAGAGTGGAATGAGAAAACCATAGTACACCTCATTATATCGTCTTCCAGGACTTCTCTTTAGTGTACAGTACACTTCTCTCTCTCTCTCTCTCTCTCTCTCTCTCTCTCTCTCTCTCTCTCTCTCTCTCGAGTCAAACTAAGGGGACCAACAAACCAAACAAACAATTAGACTGGTAAAGATATAACGCCTTAGAGTCAAACTAGGAAAACAAACCAACAGGATTAGACTGGTAAAGACATAACGCGTTACGAGTCAAAACGTAGGAACAAAAACACGAAACAGGATTAGACTGGAAAAATAATAAGCAAACTGCACAAACAACGTAGCACTTCGAGCAAAGTGATAACTAGGACAACAAACCAAAACAGGATTAGACTTGGTAAAGATATAACGCCTAGAGTCAATCCTAGGACAACAAACCAAACAGGATTAGACTGGTAAAGAACTATAACGGCCTTCGAGACAAACTAGGCAACAACAAACCAAAACAGATGAGACTTGTAAAGATAACAGCCTGAGGAGCAAACGTAGGACAAACACAACCGAAACAAGGATTAGACTGGTAAAGCATAACGCCTTCAAGTCAAACTAGGACAAAACAAACCAAACAGATTAGACTCGTAAAGAATAACCTTTTGAGTCAAACTAGGACAACCAAACCAAAACAGGATTAGATCTGGTAAAGATTAACGCCTTAGAGTCAAACTAGGACAAAACAAACCAAACAGGATTTAGACTGTAAAAGACATAACGCCTTCGAGACAAGGTGACTAGACAACAAAAAACATCAGGGATGTGCTGTGTATGTGCATGTGTGTTAATGTGTGTGTGCGTTTGATTGTGTTGTTAATAATGTCTGTGTGTGATGTTTGCAGCGAATGACCTGTGGTGGAGCCATGGGAACATCGCTGCTGCCAACCGGCCTGGGGAAGAAGGACGAGTTCCCATCTGACATGAACGTGACGACTAACACACACACACACCACACCCCGGGCAAAACACACACACCTCAAACACACACACCCGAACACACACACCTCAAACACACACACCCCGGCAAAACAACACACACATGCAAACACAACGCACCGCAAACACCACGGCACACACCACACACAACACACACACCACACACCACACCACACACACACACACACACACGCACACACACACACACACACACACATCGACACCACATACACACACACCACACACACCACACACGGACACACATCACCAGCCCCTATATTACTATGTATTATGGCGAGCTATCACCAGGTCGTGTGCTGCTTTTGATAATCACGGTGTGTGTTGGTTTTGCAAGTATCACCAGGCCCCCTATATCACTAGGTTGAGTCGTAGTTCTAGCAACTGGGCCTCTCCCGTCGTACGTTCATGTGATCATGATGAGGAAATCCCATCCGTGTACCTTCAGTATCCCCCAGGCCACCAGCCCACGGTTATATCACTTGGCAGGTATATAGACTATTCACCAGCCACTATATCACTATTAGACTATCATAGGCCGCCGATAAGGTCACTATAGCAGCGATGGTTCCCACGATACCGTGGCATCACCTCATAGCCCCCTCCACAGTGCAAAATCACTTAGGTCCTTTCAGACTACTGCACCAACACAATACCAACCATCACAGAACCTTACACTATATAGTGAATACCTATTACATCCACCCCACATCAAACGCCACCATACACTACATCCACATATTAGTACCATTCAATCACCACCCTGACGACCATCCGCACCCATCCACTCTAGTATGTCTCTCAGTTTAGCTTCTACGTATACACTAGTCTCATCAGAAAGCGTCCCCTTAATATCCACTTTATAACAGGAGCTCTATTATATCATGTCCATGGCTCGCCTCTTAGTTTATCGTACCTCATAGTATGTGACTACTCCTAACGGAAGACCTTCATAATCATCTCTCTCACAACGTTATAATCACTTGTATTCTCGTTCTAGCCTCATGTGCCCACCTCTATAGTTTTGAACTCATCAAGTAAATTACTTATCCTAACCAGCCCCTATTCATTATCAAGCCAGTCTAATCCTGTTTATGTGAGCGTATCTCTCAGCTCCAGCCCTATTTATTCACTATGTCCGTAGCGTTTTAGTACACATTGCCAACCGGTTATTCACTATTAGGACTTATTTCACAGTGATAGTCGCCTACCAAGTTCCGTGGAATCTCATGTTATACGTTTAGGTGACATTCCACCAGCCCCTGTTCACTATCTTATGACCTCGAAGGTGATATCTTATCCATCACAGCCTCTCACCCTCCTGTTTATAGGCTTTGTTTTCCTAGTCTGTCTACCTCTGACTGCGACACCCAGTAGCGTTTAATTCAATACTTTACCAGTTAGCGTACTAATCCACTGCTGGTTCCGCCGTTTGTTATCACTTATACGGAAAATCTGTCAAGCCCTTTAGTTATCTAGACTCTGTATTAATCGAAGAACCGTGCTTCACCCAATATCCCCACTATATCACTATTTACCATAGGGTACTATATACTCACCTCGAGAGTCCCTTAGCGTGATTTTGATTGTTCACTAAGTTTGACCTCGAAAGGGTCGATCCTCATCCATCTCCACCTGTCTATATTACTTACCTGTTTCGTTATTGATCCTATCCACCCTAGATCTATTTATTGACCTCGAAGGCGTAGTTACCTTATCATACTAACCGCTACATTCTATATCTACTTAGTTACACAGTGATTCAGTACTCTCTGGATCACCTTGCGCGTATTCGTTTCCTAGTTTATGACTCAGCATGAGCAGTACTCATTATCAAACTTATGCCAGTATTCCATCATCCTGTTTGGTTTGTTTTTAGTCCTATATTATAGTACTTCAGACATTCCCCGTTGTTATATCTTTACCAGTCTAAATCCTGTATTATTTTCTCATTGTTTAGGACTATCATCGCATCCATACTATATTTAACCTTACTATGGCACGTTTTCATACACTCCTCAGTGCTTCTCCACCCAACGTGTCTAGACTATCTACAACTCCCTAGTCTATCGGTTTGTTTATGTCCATCATGTTATGACTCATGACCAAGACGCGCACGTATTATCACTATAGTCCTTTCAACCCAGTCGTACATCCTGTTTGGGATCTCTCTTGATAACTTGTCACCAGAATCAGACCCGGTCCAAAGCCACTTTTTCATTGACTCCACGGTACATAACCTTGATTCATCGACAGCCATTGCGACTATAAGTTTATCCTTTATGTTGTGAATGTGATTACTCCAGCCACGTAATACATCTGATGTACTACTGTTCAGTACATCATCAAGAGCACAGCTAACCCCAGTATTATATCCACTACTAGTGGAACTATCCCAGAGACCCCTATATCACTATAACCACTATACTACTCAGCCCTGTGACTATATCGTAGTTGAGCCTACTGACACACGACGCGCAGATAAATATCACTATAGACTTTAAATCTAACCTTTAAGCTCCACATATATATATATTTATCACTTATTAGTAACTCCCTCAACAGCTCCATAATTCTAACTCTAACCAGCAACATCATCACCAGTCACTGCTCGCTATATCTACATACTAATATAAATAGTGACTACAATCACCAGTGACCCCTCTCATATCCACCAATATAGGACTATCACCTATCAGCCCACCCATTATAGTAGTCACTACTATACAGTGTAAATAAATCCACCACCCTATTATACACTTATAGCCTATTACTCACATCGCACCTCCATTTTATCACACATATCATATGGATCTTTAACAAGCTACCCATTATTTCACTTATTATAAGACTAGTCTCACTACCTGTGCTCCCTATATCACTATCAGACATTTCACCAGCCCTCCAATCACTATAACTATCAACCTAATCTTGACTATTAACTAATCACACCTATCACCAGCCCCTATATTACTATAGACTATAAACAGCCCCTATTCACTATAGACATATCACCAAGCCTCCATTAATCATCACTATAGACTATCACCAGCCTTTCCTATACTCACTATAGATATATCATCAGCCCCCTATATTACTATAGGACTATCACAGCCCCTATATCACAATAGGACTATCACCAGCCCCTATATCACTATAGACTATCACCAGCCCCTATATAAATATACATTAGACTATTTCACCAGCCCGCTATATTACTACGTAGACTATCAACAGCCCCTATATCACTATAGACTATCACCAGCCCTATATCACTATAGACTTCACCAGCCCCTATATCACTATAGACTATACATCCCGAGCGCCCTATATCACTATAGGACTATCACCAGCCCCTATATCACTATGACTATCACCAGCCCCTATATACTAATAGACTATCAACAGCCCCTATATACTATAGACTATCACCAGCCCCTATTATCACTATGACTATCACCAGCCCCTATATATAACGCAGACTTGACTATCACAGCCCTATATCACTTAGACTATCACCAGCCCCTATATCACTATAGACTATCACCAGCGCCCTATATCACTATAGACTATCACCAGCCCACTATATTTTCACTAGTCATAGACTATTCAACAGCCCCTATATTACTATAGACTATCACCAGCCCTATATCACTATAGACTATCACCCAGCCCCATTACTATAGACTATTTCACCAGCCACCAACTATATCACTATAGACTATCACCAGCCATCACTATAGACTATCACTCAGCACTTATATCACTAATATAGACTATCACCAAGCCCCTATATTACTATAGACTATCAAAAACAGCCCCTATATCACTATAGACTATCACCAGCCCCTATTATCACTATAGACTATCACCAGCCCCTATATCACTATAGACTATCACCGCCCCTATATTACTATAAGACTATCACCCGCCCCTATATACTATAGACATCACCAGCCCCTAATTACTATAGACTATCACCAGCCCCTATATTACTATAGACTATCACCAGCCCCTATATCCACTATAGGGACTATCAACCTAGCCCCTATCACTATAGACTATCACAAACAGCCCTATATTCACTATAGACTATCACCAGCCCCTATATCACTATAGCTTCAGCCCTATATACTATAGACTATCCCCAGCCCCTATATACTATGACTATCAACCAGCCCCTATGATTACTATTAGACCTATCACCAGCCCCTTTATCACTATAGACGTTTTTTTTCTTCTCACCTTATTTTAACCAGGTAGGCCAGTTGAGAACAAGTTCTCATTTACAGTGCGACCTGGCCAAGATAAAGCACAAGCATGATTCAGTGTTGCTTGCCTCGAAACGAGCATAGAAGTAGTTTTAGACTCGTCTGGTAGGCTCGTGTCACTAAGCAGCTCTCGGCTGTGCTTCCCTTCGTAGTCCGTATTATCACATTATCATCAAGAGGTCCAAAGTACTTACACTGTGTTTCCTGCCCTGGCGACTATCCTCTCTCTAACAAGTTCCACTAACACTTTATTTAATTATTTGATAAATGAAAAGTAGTTTTTTTGGTGTGTTGCGTTTTGTTTTACAATTGTCTGTGCGTGGGTGTGTGTGTGCTGTGTGGGTGTGTGTGTGTGTGTGTGTGTGTGCATGTGTGTGTTGTGCTGGTGTGTGTGTGTGTGTGTGTGTGTGTGTGTGTGTGTGTGTGTGTGAGTGTGTTTGTGTGTGTGTGGTATGTGTGTATCCCACAGCCTGAGGAGTATGGGCAGGAGGCCATGGAAGGAGAGCACAGGGAGATCAGCAGGAGGGAGAGACATATGATGAGAACAGCAGGTAATAGGGACCACACAACACACACACA
>NW_019944301.1:2401-7135 GCF_002910315.2 Salvelinus sp. IW2-2015 | reverse complement strand
CTCTCTCTCCTCTCTCTCTCTCCCTACCCCCTCTCCCCTCTCTCTCTCTCTCTCTCTCTCTCTCTCTCTCGTCTCTCTCTCTCTCTCGTCTCTCTCTCTCTCTCTCTCTCTCTCTCTCTCTCTTCTCTCTCTCTCTCTCTCCCCCACCCTCTCTGTTTAGGTGCTCTTCTTTTGCAAGAGGCTATCCTTCATCACCCAACTCTGTTAGTGGTCCCCAGGGAGCAGTAAGGGAAGTTATCACAGGGCAGCAGATAGACAGGGGCAGTAAGGGATATTATCACAGGGCAGCAGATAGACAGGGGATAGTAAGGGATGTTATGACAGGGCAGCAGATAGACAGGGGCAGTACGGGATGTTATCACGGGGCAGCAGATAGACAGGGGGCAGTAAGGGGTGTTATCACAGGGCAGCAGATAGACAGGGGGTTATCACAGGGCAGCATATAGACAGGGGCAGTACGGATGTTATCACAGGGCAGCAGATAGACAGGGGCAGTAAGGGAAGTTATCAAGGCAGCAGATAGACAGGGGTAGTAAGGGATGTTATCACAGGGCAGCAGATAGACAGGGGACAGTACGGGATGTTATCACAGGGCAGCAGATAGACAGGGCAGTAAGGGATGTTATCACAGGGCAGCAGATACACAGGGGATAGTAAGGGATGTTATCACAGGGCAGCAGATAGACAGGGGGTTATCACAGGGCAGCAGATAGACAGGGCAGTAGGGGGAGTGGTAGGTGTTATCACAGGGCAGCAGATAGACATGGGCAGTAAGGGGTGTTATCACAGGCAGCAGATAGACAGGGGCAGTATGGGATGTATCACAGGGCAGCAGACAGGCTGATGAGGAGAACTGATCAGAGCTAGAGGTCTTTACAACCCTTCAGATAGCTGGTGGGGTTGTGGTGTTCCTGTAGTGAATGAGGCCTGTCGAAACCCTAGAAATGTGCATCCCAAATGGCACCCTATTCCCTATTTACTAGTTTTTGACCAGGGCCCATAGGACTCTGATGAAAAGTAGTTGCATTTTTTTAGGGAATAATGTGGCATTGGCATGAGCCAGCGAGTTTGTTTGGTCATTGTTGTTTTCAACCAATCAAAGACTATTCTAAATGACATCACATGGCAGTAATTCCACGGCAGCCATGTTAGTAAACACCCTCCAGAGAAATATGGACCGTTCTGAAACAGTTCCACACACATTAGTGAATTTTTCATCCAAATAATGTATCGTGGAAGGAATGGATCAAACAGACTGCTCAGAGGCTTCAGTTTTCTAACTCTAGAATGAGAATGAATGTATTTTAACTTACTCCAGATGGTTCCTAGCCCTGATGGCTCCTAGCTCTGATGGTTCCTAGCCCTGATGGCTCCTAGCTCTGATGGCTCTAGCTCTGATGGCTCCTAGCTCTGATGGCTCCTAGTTCTGATGGCTCCTAGCTCTGATGGCTCCTAGCTCTGATGGCTCCTAGCTCTGATGGCTCCTAGCTCTGATGGCTCCTAGCTCTGATGGCTCCTAGCTCTGATGCTCCTAGCTCTGATGGCTCCTAGCTCTGATGCTCTACTCTGATGGCTCCTAACTCTGATGGCTCCTAGCTCTGATGGCTCCTAGCTCTTGATGGCTCCTAGCTCTGATGGCTCCTAGCTCTGATGGTTCCTAGCTCTGATGGCTCCTAGCTCTGATGGCTCCTAGCTCTGATGGTTCCTAGCTCTGATGGCTCCTCTCTGATGGCTCCTAGCTCTGATGGCTCCTAGTTCTGATGGCTCCTAGCTCTGATTGCTCCTAGCTCTGATGGCTCCTAGCTCTGATGGCTCCTAGCTCTGATGGGCTCCTAGCTCTGATGGCTCTAGCTCTGATGGCTCCTAGCTCTGATGGCTCCTAGCTTCTGATGGCTCCTAGCTCTGATGGTTCCTAGCTCTGATGGCTCCTAGCTCTGATGGCTCCTAGCTCTGATGTTCCTAGCTCTGATGCGTTCCTAGCTCTGATGGCTCCTAGCTCTGATGGCTCCTAGCTCTGATGGCTCCTAGTTCTGATGGCTCCTAGCTCTGATGGCTCCTAGCTCTGATGGCTCCTAGCTTGATGGTTCCTAGCTCTGATGGCTCCTAGCTCTGATGGCTCCTACTCTGATGGCTCCTAGCTCTGATGGCTCCTAGCCCTGATGGCTCTTTAGCTCTGATAGCTCCTAGCTCTGATGGCTCCTAGCTCTGATGGCTCCTAGCTCTGATGGCTCCTAGCTCTGATAGCTCCTAGCTCTGATGGCCTCCTAGCTCTGATGGCTCCTAGCTCTGATGGCTCCTAGCTCTGATGGTTCCTAGCTCTGATGGCTCCTAGCTCTGATGCTCCTAGCTTCTGATGGTTCCTAGCTCTGATGGCTCCTAGCTCTGATGGCTCCTAGCTCTGATGGCTCCTAGTTCTGATGGCTCCTAGCTCTGATGGCTCCTAGCTCTGATGGCTCCTAGCTCTGATGGTTCCTAGCTCTGATGGCTCCTAGCTCTGATGGCTCCTAGCTCTGATGGCTCCTAGCCCTGATGGCTCTTAGCCCTGATGGCTCTTAGCTCTGATAGCTCCTACTCTGATGGCTCCTAGCTCTGATGGCTCCTAGCTCTGATGGCTCCTAGTTCTGATGCGTCCTAGCGCTTGATGGCTCCTCTAGCTCTGATGGCTCCTAGTCTCTGATGGCTCCTAGCTCTGATGCTGTGGCTCCTAGCTCTGATGGCCTCCTAGCTTTCTGATGGCTCCTAGCTCTGATGGCTCCTTAGTTCTGATGGCTCCTAGCTCTGATGGCTCCTAGTGTCTGATGCCACACACACACACACACACACACACACACACACACACACACACACACACACACACACACACGCACACTAGAGCCATGAATTTTAAGCCCGAGCCCTACCGAGGCGTGATTGCTTCTGCCAATTTTAAGGCCCTGCCCAAAACCCAAAATATTTGAGTAAATCCACTCGCTCCCTGCGCTCAGCTCGCTCTGTGTGCTCTCTGCTCATGGCGCTCTCAGTCTGTGAGTATCCATAGCAACGGCTCCCCTTGGGCTGCTCGATGAAGAGGCAGGAGAGAGCAGTGAGCTGTGAGCTACTTTTCATCACTCTAAAATCAAGGAACATGATTATTTTCTGTGAAATAATCTTCTTTCTGCGAAGCACTTCTGACASCATGCTATGATCTTAGTCAGACAAGATTTGACTGTACTGATCAGCGGAGCACGAGCGAATGAGCTTCAAAATATTAGTGATGAATTTAGTGATACCCGAGCCCTAACCCGATGTATAATATCCGGGCCCTGTCGGGCTTGGGTCGGGTAAGCAGAGCCCTAACGCACACAATCTCATGCACACACTCTCATGCACACACGCACGCACGCACGCACCCACGCACGCACGCACGCACACACACACACACACACACACACATAGTGTCAGGGGTAATGTGTTACAACAGTAAATCGTTACATAATAACATTACTTTTATGCGTAATGGAGTGATACAGCTCGTTACTGCCTTTAAATATTGCCATATTATTACCGTTACATTTTCTAGTAACGGACCCGGTACTTTCAGAAAACCTTTCCTTTCCAGGTGTTTCCGTGATCCAATCTCCACTCGTGTCCTCATTTAGTTATCAAGCGAGAGCGGAGAAAAAACAGTTTGGAGAATGTGATGACAGCCGTCCATAATAATGGAAAAAAGGCGCACCTCTGATCTTTGCTGTGATAGGGATTTAGCACTTTTGGGACGACTTTTGGGACTAAGTTGGCGCTTGGTCTCTCTCAATAGGTTTAGACGTGAGAGACTTTTAAAATATTTTGTATACAGTGACAGTCAAAAGTTTGGACCTAAGGTATTCATTCCAGGGTTTTTCTTWATTTTTTGACTATTTTATACATTGTAAAATAATAGTGAAAACAAACTATGAAACTACACGTATGGAATCATGTAGTAAACAAAAAAGTGTTAAAGAAATCAAAATATATTTTATATTTGAGATTCTTCAAAGTAGCCACCCTTTGCCTTGATGACAGCTTTGCACACTCTGTCACATGCCAGATAGACAGGCGGGCACAACCCCTCCAATAATTAAACAGAAAGAGTTTAATGTAGTATTTTTTTCTGTAATTGATTTGTACGATCAAATATTTATGTAGGGCAGAAGAACATCACAGTTAATAAACCACTGAATTGGTTCTGAACCGTTCGTTTAAGAATTATCCTTTGAGATTCTTGATTCGTCACTGGTTCCCTGCTGATTCTCAGGTTCCAGATGATTCTTTGATTCGTCATTGGTTCCCTGCTGATTCTCAGGTTCCAGATGATTCTTTGATTCGTCATTGGTTCCCTGCTGATTCTCAGGTTTCCAGATGAATCTTTGATTCGTCATTGGTTCCTGCTGATTCTCAGGTTCCAGATGATTCTTTGATTTCGTCATTGTCTGCTTCCCTGCTGATTCTCAGGTTCCAGATGAATCGATTCGGTACTCTGTGTTTTTTGCCCTTTGACAAATGAATCCATTCAGGACAGTTTGTTTTGTCCTTGAGAGCTGCCTTCCCAAAATAACCATCTGTCTCAACCACTGAGACACACCACACACCACACACACACACACACACACACACACTCACACTCACACTCACACTCACACTCACAACTCACATCTCACCTCACACTCACAACACACAACACACACACACACACACACACACACACACACGACACAC
>NW_019944301.1:0-1855 GCF_002910315.2 Salvelinus sp. IW2-2015 | reverse complement strand
CAGCACCCAACTAACACACCTGACTCCAATAATCACCTAATCATCAACTTCAGTTTAGAATATCATTTGATTAATCAGCTGTGTTTGCTAGAGATGGAGAAAAATGGTGACACCAARCAGGCCCTCGAGGACTGGAATTGCCCACCCCTGATCTACATACAGTAGTCACAGTCAGGATGTGGATGTAACGTGTGTCCCATCAATAACCACACAGTCTTCTCCATAGATAAATGACTTCAAGGCATCACTATATGAGTACCAGTGTCTGTTACCATGGAGATGTTAGCGCTAGTTCGCTAATGAGAGGACGCTACTAATACGTCTGTTCTCTACTGTGTCCTTGGAGCAGCTCGTATCGTATACGTTAGCTAGTGCTGCCCTCTGGTGGATAAATTGAAGTATTGACACTGGACTGAAGCTGTTAATATTTTGGGGTGGGGGGTCGACCGGGACTCGAACCCGGCTCCGGTCGAAGATCTTGAGGAGYWTGCTAGATGTTGTGTTAAGGTCGCTCTGACGTTGTACTTCGTTATACTGTAGTGTGATGATCATTTTTCCTGACGGGTTAAAAAGAGGACATTGTGTCCTTATTGCCAGGTTGTCTTCATGTCATTCGTCTGGTTAGATCCCTCTGGGTCAGAGCTTATCGGATGAGATCCAACAAATCAACTTAATGTCTGTTTCTTCCATTGTTCTGCTTATGTGAACTCTGCGTCTCTCTCTCCTCTCTATTTAAATACTGTCTCCCTCTCTCTGAGCTCTGTCTCTCTCTCCTCTCTATTTAAATACTGTCTCACTTGCAACTGAGCTCTGTCTCTCTCTCTATTTAAATACTGTCTCCCTCTCTCTGAACTCTGTCTCTCTCTCTATTTAAATACTGTCTCCCTCTCTGAGCTCTGTCTCTCTCTCTTCTCTCCAAGGAGCAGGGCCACGACTACGAACAAGAAGCATAAAACCATCATTCCAAGTCTCCATCCAACCAGCAGCACAATTTATTACAACAAAAAGGACAAACGATGAAAGTACCACAATAATACAAATCTAATCCTGTTACACAAAAAAACACAAACAAGCATTCCACCTGAGAAAAATGTTCTTCCTTCGTCTTCAAGACGAATCTTTTATGATAATCGATGCTATATTGTAAATGTCATGTTACTGCTGTAATGTGTTGGGTCGTGTAGTTGTTCCTTGAAGTGTAGAAGCCGCCAGCAGTCTCGAGTCTCGTTTCCTTGATTCCCTCCCAATGGAACGAGACCACGGACCAGGCCTATGGCTTGTGACCGTAGAAATACAATCCAATAGAACAGGCCTKCCCCATTCAAGATTGGACTCTATTTCTATGTGTGTGACTCTTTGTGTGTTTCTCTATTTATAAATGTGAGATAATAATAATAGGTGTATTTTTCTCATCTTCCAAAATCGATGTTGGGAGCGAAAGAGAATTATAAATCCGGTTGTAAACAGATATGACTACTACCAATAATATTCTCTACGTGTGTACAATGCCTGTTTGTGGGTTCTCTTTTGAATTTACTTTTGAAGCAAGTTTTTATTTATTTAATGTTTTTTAAGTAAGAGTTTTATACATTGTATCTTTATAGTTGCTTGTGAAATCATTCCGGTGGAACTATCTGTTAGAAAATGGACAAACTACATGTTTTTGTGTGTGTTTGTGTGTACTGAAGATTTTAACAAGTTAAAGTCAATATATTACGTCTTGAAATCATAATGGTTGTCAGATCAATATGTGCTTTAAAGTGCAGGACTTGTCAATATAAAGGTTTCTGTGTCAAAGCAGACAAACTAACACACCTTCTGTAAATAAAAAAGTGAGAAACAAGAAACCAAGTGT
>NW_019944300.1:183164-192227 GCF_002910315.2 Salvelinus sp. IW2-2015 | reverse complement strand
CTCTGTTATTGGTTAATTGGTGAGAGGTTAGCATTTTTTGTTGTATCTTCTGTTTTGGTAGGGGGAGAGGTCAGCATGTTATGTTGTAGCTCTGTTATGGTGGTAACGGGACTGCAGAGTAGTACTAGACTTATTTGTTTTTGATGCTATATCTCAATGTCATTCCATTTTTTGTCATTCTGATTACATAACTTTATATGATTTGATATCGATATGATGTTGACACGTTAATGTTGCATCAACATCTAGTGGAATGTGCAATGTCTTTAGACGAGTAGTGTTGTAGATTAATGACTGTTATGCTACTTCACTTAGGCGATTGAAGCTAGATTATCCACTCACTCATCATCATCACTAGTTCTCTTAGTCTCTCAGTATATATTGGGGTCATTACATATCAGTCAATTGCCAGAAACTATTAGCCCAAAACGTAAATCTATGTATATGCGACCATGAGTTTGGCAACGAACTATCTTTACGACTTTTGACTACAGTTCGTTTCAATCAGACTATGTTTCCGTTGCCGAAATACGGGTACGGAACTGAATGACTTTCTGACTTCTTCAAAGTAAGTGGGAACTAGATACGGCGACCATAGATATAGATGGTTTCATTTCTAAAATTGGTGAATACATGTATGTATTAAAATATCCTCATAGATAATTAACGGTGATCGATTATAGACTGACATTATATCCTGTCACCTCTTAGGGCATCTGTAACATTCTTGAGCTCTGAAATTGCAGTGTTGGTGATATGAGCCACATATTCTATAAAAATGTTAGCTTACACTAGTGCTATTATCGTAGAGGATTCTGTACTAGTTCCATATGAGTTATGTGGGCTTGCATACTTAATACAATCTATAATCTGTTATACTCAACTTGTGCTGTCTTTTGACATGATACTTGCATTTGTTTTGAAGACATAGAGCTCTGTGTGTAAAGTCTACTCAAATACATTTGCTAAACAGTCACATGCGTTCATGTCATCTTGCAGCCAATATTGATTGATACGATCTCTTGTATTTTGTTCTAAAATAATGACTACATATACAATTTATTGAATAGAATCTACTGTGCAGTTTCAGTACGGACTCTGATTGATCATATGGCTGTGAATTATGTATGACACATAAGTTTATCACTTTGCCACTACTGTTTTCCTCTGACCACAAAGAATATCAGTGGTTGGTGTATTAATATGATATTGGACTGGCATATTGCAGGTGTGACTGTCAGGCTGTCTAGTTCACAGAGGAAAGCTGTAGCATTCTCTGGTCTCAGCTCTGAGGATCCAAACCCCTCACACCTGTAGAGATAGACTGGGACCATTGAGCTACACAATCACCTCAGGTAGACTACATGAAGTACAGACCATGTCTCCTTGACTGGACTAGGTGAGTACATCCACTGACTGATCGACTTTGGAGAGAAACTTCAAAGTATAGTATGAGTGCGGTCTTTTTGTCCAATGTTCTAGACATATCAGACCATGTTTGATCTTATAATTCACAGTCTAGTTTAAGACAAACATTAACTTCAATTCCACCACTTGGACAAAGAAGATCATAATATGGGCATTGTGATCAGGACACTGATGATGTGTGTGTGGTGGTGTGTGTGACTGTGTGTAGTGCCATGTGGAGGGTGATCTGGTAGGGTTAGTAATCGTTGCTGTGTTGATCGTTGTCAGTTGTGTGTGTGGTGTGTGTGTGTGTGTGTAGTCGGAGTCGTGTGCAATGCTTGTGTCGGAGCTAGGGCTGCATAGTGTGTTGTGTGTGTTTGTAGGTGTGTGGTTGGCTTGTCCTGACGAGTTAAGATTCGCAGGTGTATCCACTTCAGATCGTACTGTCATGTTCTTCTGCTTACACGCTAGCAGTGCTGGAACATGGTGGGATGAGAAGCAGCAATGATAACCTGGCTGCATAAGAAAATGTAGCAGTGTGGACTGCTAGCTCGTGAGTGACGATGACTTGACTGCGAATATAGTGCTTAATTCAAAGCTTAAGTCAACTGCTACGCGACCCATCATTACTTATCTTGTCAGTATTAAATCACTATAATCAGCTTGTAGTGCTAAGAAGCTCGAGACAGATCGACCTGGACTCACATGTCAGAATGCCTTACATAAGAGTTAGCTTATTTGTTTTTGACTGATGCATGGATGTTTTGTGTGTTATATTTTAATCGGACACAATGTGATCAGTTTGTATAAATTACCATACAGTTGCAGTTGACCAGTGATCATTCAACCTAAAGTTCAATTACCCTAACTTACTACTTGTGATTCACTAGACACAGCGGTACAGTTAATAATGGTTATTGAATTAGTGGAAAATGAGTAGGTTAACCATTCCTAATGTGAATTGGAGAGGGATGAAGATTGGTAACTATGTAGTGATACTGGGTTATACATTGTCAGATCAGATTGTTCGTTGTCGTATCGTTCACACTGGACCCTATACATCTACAGTACTAACAGACTTCTGACTCTCTGATCTGATGTAATTGAGTCAATGCAGGAACCAATTCGGTTGACACTAGCGATCAGCGACGAGTGCAGGCTAGGCGCAGCCGTATCCTGATCACCCAGGAGAGATTTTGAGGACTGGAGACTTATTCGACAGGTGATTGTGTCTAGAGCGTGGTCTGAGCTGGGACCCGGGGTGGGGCTTAGTGCTTTTAACTGAATGTTACTGGAATGTTTCATCGAAGTGTTTAGTGAGTTGAGGCGCTAGGCTATCATAGGTAGAAGGGGCATATAAAGGAATCAGCAGGAGAGTGAGAGGTTGATGATGTCCTTATTGCATTAGTCATATGCTCTAATACAAATGACAAGTCACCTGGATTCTGTTACTTGCCTCTGACAACAGGTACTCTGAGCCGTGGCCACAAATAAACATATTGAACTAGTCCAATATACTGGAACCAGTCCCACAGGTAGGCAGCTGTACATCTGCGACTAGGTTCAGAAGCCTGATGGCAATCTGATCCTTATTGGAGCCTACCTTGCTGGACACACTGAACATATCCACCGACTGCTATGGGCTTCACAATTTCCATCATGCACCTTTCACATGTCGCAAACTGACCGCCTCTAATATCCAGTGGAATAAGTTGTAGAGTTGTTGCTTTGCAATGTTTGATATACACTTTCTACCTTCTCTTCTCAGAGAGTACAAGTACATAGTAACGTTTGAGTGATTGGACTCTGATAAGTTAGTGAATATAATACAAACCATGACACACACCACACAAACGCTACACAGCCACTGGCTTCAAGGTGATTACACACACTCAAGCAGACAACAGCACTGGACTACACACTGCACACATGTTAAGCACCACACGACACACACACTACACTCACAACTGAGTAAACAGTCACAGCACAGATGGCCATACCGGTTCTTTGGACACAACTAAAACGTGACACACACACAGCACTCACTTAGCGTATATCGACTCATCATGGACGACTGACACAATGGAAGACACTACACGCTCATAATGAGGTTGAGCAGCGTGCTACAATTAATTGGACATCGACAGCTAAGTGACACTACATATCCACCTCATCACGACTATTCTCTGCTCTCTACGTCACCTCAATGCACTAGTCATCATACTACCAATCTAAGCATTACGGACTCATCAATGTCACTGGACATCACACTCTGGCAAGACGATCAGCACGAGAGGAGAGCACACCCCAAACACACCAGCAGGAGACAGCACTGACCACAAGAGCACACTGGACACGACAGGCCCAACACGACCACCAGACAGGCACACACAACAGCCACACACACTGGAACAGGCACACACCACTGCCCACACGGCACACGCACAATACAACACTGGACACACACACACTGACACTTTACACACACACGCACACACGAACACTGTACACACACACAACACGACATTGAACACACACGACACACACCCACACCACACTGGACAAACACACACACACCCACACACGGACACTAGACAGAAAGCCAGCACTACTGAGCCACACACGACACTGACATCGAAGAACACAGACACAGCACACATGACACTGGAAGCAAAACAGGACGAACGCACACATACACACCACATGCGTGTCTTCCTATAATTGTGACGAATGTTAAAGAACCCAATGTATAATTTTGTGTATGTCTGACTGTATGTTGATACTTATGGAAATGTATATATAGGACAGTTTACGTTCTATTAGTGTGTACAGAGTATACAAGGATATATTGTACTTTTCATAATAAAACGTAGCTGTGAAACAAGAGAAAGAAGCATTTAATTTGAAAGACAGTTTGGTTATTGATGTTAACTGTCTCCCGCACTGTGCAGGATTGACGTTAACACTGCGACGCACTTTTAGAACCACTGAAACCAATATGAAATGAAAATACAAACCAATTAAAATAGTTGGGAATAGAATTAAACAAATATGTGACAACAGAGTGTGTGTGCATGCAGGGTACTATAGCCAACAGATACCTCTCTACTCTCTAGAGCATCGTGTCTCTTTGACGTAGCTCCCAGTGACTCTCAAGACTCTCCCACTCTGCACCTCTATCTAACCCACACACTTAAGATAGACGAAGACAGAACAAAGGAGGAGACGGTGGGAGGAGGAAGGGGAAGAAAGCATACGAAAGAACTCAGACACCGTATATGATTTAGTCAACGAACGGAAAAAAAGAAAAAGAAAAGGAGAAGAAGAAAGTGGAAAGAATAAAAAAAAAAAAGAAAAAAGAAAACAAAAAGAAAGATAAAAAGAAAGACGTACGTAGAAAAAAATAAAAGGAAAAGAAAAAGGAAAGACAAAACAATAAACTAAGAAGAAAAAAAAAAAAATCAGAAGAAAAAAAGGAGGAAAAGAGGACAGTCGGACGGGAAAGAAATACTAAAGAAAAAAGAAAAAAAAAGAAACTAAAGAAAGAAGCCGCCAAAGAGGAGACAGAAAAAAAAAGACAGAAATACGAAGAAGAATAAAAAGAGAAAGGAAGGAAAGAGCGACTGCTAGGGATGAAAAGGAAAACGCAAAAGAATAGAAAAGAAGATCATAAAAGGAGACGAAAAGAGGAAAGCAAAAGAACTTAGAGGCAAACAAAAAGGACTACAAAAATGAGAAAAGCAAACAAAGACGAAAAAAAACAGATAAATAAGAAACAAAAAAACACAACAAAAAGGAAGAAAAAACGAAAAAAACAAGCAAAGAAAAACGAAAACAGCTAAAAAGCGACAGAAAAAGAGAAAAAAAGAAAAAAAAAAAAAACACGTACGGGCTGTAAAGATGACAAGAAAATAGGAAGAAGAACTCTCATAAACAGACCGTAAAAGCGGAATATGGCAAAAAAAACAGAAGAAAGAAGAACAGGGAGCAAAAAGCAAACAAGAGAAAAATAAGCCAAAATACACAAAGTTAATCAAAAAAAAAAGACAAGAAGAGAAAAAAAAAAAAATCTAAAAAAAGCAGACAGCGAAATAACAACCATAAAGGCCAAAGCAAAAGAAACCACTAAACCCAAGACACACCCCTTACTGCTCTAAAATGAAAAGAAGTAAAAAAAAGATAAGAGATACAAAATGAAAAGAGAAAAAAAAAAACAAAAAAAGTTAAATTTGGGAAAAAATGAGTTAAAAAATAATATATAATATATTTTAAGTCAATCTAAACTGCTCACAGAAGTGGCAAACGAAAAAGTCACAAAGGATGAATGCTCGTAAGACTAACTAGGCGACGCAGGAGCAGGCTGAGAAGCAGCATGAGATTGAGCAGAGCGGAGGCCACTGCGCGAAAGAGCAAGAGCGCAGCCTAGGACAACGGCAGTCGCTGCACGAAAGATCTCTCGCCGGGTAGAGCACCTTCTCTCTTCTATACTGATGAATTAATCTCTACGCGTGACTCTGCGTGCCTCCACATGCTCTCTTCTTCGCATGCTATTGCTGCTCTAATTTACGGCTATATTCATCTTCTCCAGCCTTGGATCATGTCATTTCTTCCTTCTGTTCTTCGGCGTCAAAAGCTGACTACGTGACAGAGGTTATCGCTCTCTGACTGCAGTGGGCTCTGCCAAGCTATGCTATCTCTCCTCCTTCTGATCGTCTTCTTCTGCTCCAGTATCCCTCCTCTGCTCTCTACTCTCTGGCTCATCTGCTCTGCGGAATATGTTATCTCGTGTTCTCTTCTCTGCTCTCATCCATCTCTTGCTCTCATCACTCTACTCTTTGATTTCTCAGCACCACCTGCTCTCTCTGCGGCGCTGCTCTTCTCATCTTTCTCTCTTCTCTGCTCTCTGGCCTCCTCTGCTCTCTCTCGCTCTGCTGCTCTCTTCTCTCCAGCCTGCTCTCTCTCTCTGCTCCTTCTCTGCTTCCTGTTCTCTTTTCGCTGCTTCTCTTATGCTCGTCTGCTCGGCCTCTCTCTTCTTGCTCTTTGCTCTCTATTTGCTCCTCCCTGCTCTCTCAAGCAACTCTCATAGTCCTCTCTGCTCTCTCCTCTCTCCCTCGCTTCTCTCTTCTCTTCTCACCTGGCATGTGCTCTCTCCCATCTCTAGCTCGCGTCATGCAGTCCTCAGTAACTATGCCTCTGCTAGGAACACTACTTATCTCCTAAGTTCTCTGACTCCTTACTTCATGCTGACTTCTTTTGCTCCGTGCTTCTCTACTCGGAACTCTACGTATGTTACGTCAATGCTTCCTTGCTCTCTCATCTGCTGTTCTCTCTCAGGAGGCTCAACCTCTCTCGCTCTTGCTCGCTCTTCTTGACGGGTGGGGCGGTGTGCTGATGATCGTGATCACTCGAAGCCTCGTTGGCGCTCGGCCTGTGCCTCGTGCTCTGGTTCTGTGGGAGGCTGACGGAATCATTGAGATATCCAGATCTGGAGCGAACTCAGGGCCCAGGAGCTGTCTCCTCTCTGGTTATCGTTTATGTGCCTCCCTATCCAGGGTCAAGCTGGGCTACTTCTCAGCTCTGTATGCCTGCACTCTCTCTCTGATCTGCTTCTCTGCAGATCAGTCTCTCTGTCGCTTTCTCGAGCCTGCTTTTCTGCTCGCTCTCTGCATCTTTACTGCTCTTAGCGCTCTCTCTGCCGAACTGGCATCGTCATAAACAGCCCTCGTAACATCTCTGCCGGTCTCTACTGTTTTCATCTGGATCTCTCTCTTCCCCCGCCTCTCTATGATTTGCTGGCTGCTGCACTCGTGCTCTAATCTGGGCCTCTCTCTCTCTCTGCGGGAGCCTCCCTGCTCTCCTCTCTGCCCTCTGGCCTCCATCCGCTGGCTACTCTCACAAGTCGCTCTTTGCTTTCGTCAGCGCCTTGCTTTCTTGCTCTTGGCCTCGCTCTCTGCTCTTTCTGCTCTCCGCTCTCTCTCTGCTCTCTCAGCCTGCTCTCTGCTCGCTCTCTCTCTGCTATCTCTCTCTGTTCTCTGCTCTCTCTCACTCTGCAGAGAGAGCAGAGTGAGCAGAGTGAGAGATATAGCAGAGTGAGAGAGAGCAGAGAACAGAGAGAGATACATTTACTGTCAGTCAATATTTACACCTCATTAACACTATTTCTCTCAATCTAACCAAAGTTCACGTTTTTTCAACGGATGGCCATTCGTGCAGTTATTAACTGCTAACAGTCAACGTTGCCTAGTTAAAATTAGCATGCTAGCTTGGTTTGCCAACTTTCCAATTCAAACGTTAGCTAATGTTAGCTTGCTACTGAGAAAGGTAGACGTGTATAAACTAATGAACATTACCTTTTAATATGCGGTTGATATATGATCCATGCCTGGATATGTGCCATCCATTCCATCATCATTCATGGTGTTGTCAGATGACTCAAAGATTTGGACCGTCTTTGACTTTTTAGTTATAGGCCTCCCTTATGTAGCTAGATAATGTGATGAACATATGTCAGTTAAGCAATATCACAGGAGAGGGAATATCAGCACGGCTGTGATCCGGTCGTAGGTACGAGGCCGCAGATAATAATATTCAGTATAACAGCACATGCCATTCTTCACAACCACTTCTCCTGTCACAAACATTATACTTGTCATGAACTAGTAATGTCCAGCCTGCACATGTCAGGATACCACATTCAATGTCAAAACATTTTTAGGATCTGACAACGCATGCCACTGCTTTTGTGATAAATGCCAGAGCCAAGCATCGTCTCTCACAGGTACGATGCTTTTTCTGAGCCAAGCAGAACATTTGGTTAGTTGCATTATGCAGAGCATCCTGTAGTGGTTCAGTGATGGTGGAGTTCAGTCTCACTGTTGTCCACCTCACTATTGTTGATCCCTTATGTCCTTATGTTAATGTTAATGTCATAAGCAAATCTGAATATCAGTGGTACATGATGGTGTTTTCATTACATTGTTAATGTTGCTCTTCTAAAATCACATCCTTTATTTTCAGAGAAACCAAATGAACACGGATGAAATAGACATCTGTAATCCACTAGGATTTTTAGATTTGCTGTCTTCAAAGTAATGACTCGGGACGTTGGGTTTGATATGAAAGCTTCTTTTAGTAATAATACTTGTTCACATTACATTTAACAACTTTAGATTCTACAAAGCAATGCAGGTAAGATGCTAGCGAAATGTCAGCTTAATCACCTTACACCTGCACATAACTGGCCCGTTATCTCTCTCATTCCTGTCGCAAGGCATTCTGGAACTTGCAGTCAAAAGCGTGATTCAATACTAACCAATACAATTACATATGTAAATAACTGTAAAGAAATATCTTTAGATACAGCTCAATGAATGAACTTAAACATTAACTCTGTAACACATTAAGGTTACAACATCTGTAACACATTAAAGTTACAACAAGGATCCTTTGCATCAAAAAACAAGTTGTTAATGGTGTACTACACCCTAGGAAATATACATCCAAAATACAGGTCATAACTGGCTGCTATCAGGCTACCTGCCATGGCTAGATCAGCTGACCTCCCTCAATCTGGTGGAGATTTCATTTAGAATCAAGGAAGACATGGATGCATTGTACAGTGGGGTTAAAATGCTAACTATTAACGGAGAGAAAAGG
>NW_019944300.1:165731-179347 GCF_002910315.2 Salvelinus sp. IW2-2015 | reverse complement strand
ATATATGATGCCCTGGTTCTCTGTGGAGACATCCTTGGACACAACCATGAACTAGCAGGGCTCAGATGGGTGGCTCTGCCACAGAAAGTGCAGACAACTGAGGTTCTCTTGAGGACATTGGGGCAGGGGGGACACTCTTCAATGAGAAGCATATTACTAAAAGGACAACTGGAGAAGCTTGTCAACAGTGCTGATGAAATAGCGAAAATGTACAGACGGACTTGGATTCGCGACAGCCTGAGAACAAACATATAGATCAAAGAAAGAGCAAGCTTAGTTGAAATTCTCACAGCCTTTGATATCATAGCAACAAACTCGCAAGACCCAATATGCAATGTAATTTGGAGGGCAAGCCCCATTGAAATCAAACGATGTGTTTTTGAACCCCCCCCCCCCCTCGATCTTGTCTGTGGTCAGGACAATTGATCGACTCAGTGAATTCTGCTGTTCTTGGTCCCTTATTCCCCTCTAGATGTTAGAGATCGGTCCTCCCAATTTCTGTTAGTACATTCATGTAAGTTGATGGTAAAACGTAAACAACAGTCATCTGGGAATTCTTGTCCTACTAAGGATTATATGCCCATTTGTTTGGAGTATTTGGAAGTCATGCATATATATACGACTGATAATATGCTTATAGAATGTACAGATATGGTATTGCTCCATGTTCTTTCCATTTGAAACTGATAATTGAGCTGATAGAATTGTACAATAAGTATTTGCTCCTGTTCTTCCATTGTGACTGCATAATTGAGCTGATAGAGATGGTAACAGATAGTATTTGCTTCCTGTTCTTTCCAATGTACTGATATATTGAGTGTAGAGTGGTACAGATAGTATTTTGCTCCTTCTTTCCATTGTGACTGATAATTGAGCTGATTAGAGATGGTACAGATGTAGTATATTTACACCTGTTCTTTCCATTGTGACGATAATGAGCTGACTTAGATATGGTACAGATAGTATTGCTCCTGTTCGTTCCATTGTGACTGATAATTGAGCTGATAGTAGATGGTACAATATATATATCATTGCTCCTGTTCTTCCATGTGACTGATTAATTTTGAGCATGAAAAGAGCATGTATCAGATAGTTATTTGCTCCTTTCCTTTCCATTTGTGACTGATAATTGAGCTGATAGAGATTCTTACAGATAGTATTTTGCACCTGTTTCTTTCCATGTGACTAGATAATTTAGCTGATAGAACGGTGACAGATAGTATTGCATCCATCAAATTCTTTCCATTTGACATGATAATTGAGCTGATAGAGATGCCTACAGATAGTATTTGCTTCCTGTCTTGTCCCATTGTGTGGACTATAGATGAGCTAACAGAGCTGCTACAGATAGTTATTTGCTCCTTGTTCTTTCCATTGTGACTGTGTCTATGTTAAGTTACTCATCTGAAAAGTCATTTGAAACATTCGGAAGGAGCTTTTTCCAAGACCCACAATTTACACCTAATAACAGCATCATATGATACATTTGCCATCCCAGATGAATCATTGGTCCATCTTAGACATTATGTGTATGTGGTTTAGGCTAATACATTTCTTTAACAATGGGCTTCCAAGCTCCATTTAAAAATATTTGCAAGTCTTTTATCAATCAGAACCCAAATATAGTGAAAGCTGCCTAAATGTTGACAGTTCAGAGTGCACAACCCAACTAAGTATCAAATGAAACGAGGATGGACCTGTAAAATCGTACATATTTACATGGAACATCTGAGGGACTTCTGTTTTCAATGAAGTAAACCCTGGCTGTATCATATGAAGTAAACCCTGCTTATTCAAATGAAGTACAAGCATACGTATCCCAATGAAGTAAACCACTGCTCTTGTAATCAATGAAGTAAACCTGCTGTATCATGAGTAAAAACCTACAGTATCAATGAAGTTAACCCATACTGTATCAATGAAGTAACCATACTGTATCAATGAAGTAAACCCTGCTGTATCAATGAAGTAAACCCTGCGTATCAAGAAGTAAACCCTGCTGTTATCAAGAAGTTAAACCATACCAGTATCAATGAAGTAAACCCAACTGTATCAATGAAGTAAACCATACTGTATCAATGAAGTAAACCCTGCTGTACTACAATGAAGTAAACCATACTGTATCAATGAAGTATAACCAATCTGTATCAAATGTAAGTAACCCATAACGGTATCAGATGAATAGTAAAAAACCCTGCTGATCAATTAGGTAAACCGATACTGTATCAATAGTAAACCCGGCTGTATCAATGAAGTAAACCCTGCTCGTCATCGAGAATGGAGTTAAAACATACGGTATCAATGAACGTCAAAACCCTTCTGATATCAAGTAAGCTAAACCCTGCTCCGTATCAATGAAAGTAAACCATACGTATCAGATGAAGTAAACCCTGCAGGTATCAATGAAGTAAACCAGTACGTATCAATTGAATGTACACCCGGCTGTTATTCCAATGAAAGTTAAACCATACTTAAATTCAATGGCAAAGTAAACCCTGCTGTATCAATGACAAATAACCCATACTGTATAACAACTGAAGTCAACCCTGGCTTTACCCCAATGAAGTAAAACCATGCACATGTATCAATGCAGGATAACATCCATTACACTGTATCATGAAACGTAAACCACTGCTGTATCAACAAGTAAAACCCACTCGTATTCAATGAAGTAACCCTGCTGTATCAATGAGTAAACCATACTGTATCAATAGTAAACCATACTGTTCAATTGAAGTAAACCATACTGTATCAATGAAGTAAACCTCTAGCTGTATCAATGAAGATAAACCCTGCTGCTATCAATGAAGTAAACCCTGCTGTATCAATGAAGTAAACCATACTGTATCAATGAAGTAAACCCTTGCTGTATCAATGAAGTAAACCCTGCTGTATCAATGAAGTCGAGCAAACCATTATCGCCTATCAATAAAGTTAAACCATACTTAAATCACAATGCGAAGTAAAACCCTGCTGCTATCAATGAAGTACAACCCATCTGTATCCAATAAGGAACGTAACCATACGATATAAACAGTCAAATGAACTTGTAATAAAATCTATAATAAATACATAACTCAGAAGTCCAGATCTATTCGCCAACAATAAATCTGAATAGCCCTAAATATTCCAGAATTAATGGCACTGGTCAAAAACAGATATTCTTGTTAGATTCTAGCATTTATTGTTTGGGAAATATCAACCATTTCAAACTATACCTTTGATAGACACGTCATGAGCTTATCACACAAAAAGTGAACTCACACACACCTCTAGCACACCACCTGGGAGATTACGGAGCCGTACCCCACACCTTGCAACAGGCCACCTGATCAGTGGAAAACCAGTACCCCACAACCTTGCACAGCGCCACGCGATGTTACCAAGTGCGCACAGCAACACAACACACACCACAACACGACATCGCGCGACATGCCTAATCGCACCAGACCAGATCAGGAACTACTAAGTTATCTCAGGAGAGCAGTATACAGCCACTACGTCGCACAGGCCACAAGAGTCTACACATACACACACATATGCAAACACACAAGTACACCACACAGATCATAACGCTGAACGAGTACAACACACGTACCCCCAGTCATTCACCTGCAGCCAGTTAAATCCGACTGTAGGTTGTCATTGCTGGTAACACAGGATCTGATCCCACACACGATCTGGCATCAGGCTCCAGCGTTGTATGAGAGGCATGAGTGTGACATCCCATAGATCAACTGCTTGGGTGTCACTGAGGGTCGCAGTCGAAGTGTGAAGTGAGAGAGAGGTCATCACACACCTGTCTTCCAGAAGCAACTCTAAGCCGACTTATAGGCGTCAGCATCCTCGGTTCCCTCCACCACCATATACTGACACACGAAGCGAGGTCGCACATGAGCGAAGTGGAGAGGACCAGCCTAGCTAGCCAGTACACCACACACGGTTGTCACCGCCAACCTTCCTCCAGCCTTGGACCGGCCTCCACCCACTTAATACACACGAGAGCCACTGAGGGTCGTAGAGTGAGAACGACCAGACTACTAGGTACCCAGAAACCATGGTTCTCCACATGGGCCTCCCACCTGTCCTCACGTTCCGGATCAAACCGAACGAGCGCGTGGTTGTGATGGGAGCAAGACCAAGGCATAGCAGGAAACCACGTCTTGACTCACACATCCTGCGATGCTCCCCAACAACACCCAACATGCAGGAGGCCACGTGGGGTGAGGGAGTTGAGTAGGGACCCAGGCTTCCCAACACCGCCTTAGCCAAGCAGCGCCACTAAAACAGTGTCACATCGCATCCTGCCCGTCCACCATCCTATTGACAACCAAGGCCAGCGATGAGTCAGTTGAGGTCCCACACGTCGTTTGCACAGGCGCGACTAGGGGAGGAGGATCTCAGGCTAGCAAGCCAGAACCAGTTCCACTCCTCCTCCATAAACCACAGGTGCCCACACGCTTGTGGCAAGAAGAGCCACCCATGCGTTACCTAAGTCATTATTAAGTTCTGCAATCCTCCTCCTCCCCTCGGTCCTCCCCTACCACATATAAGCCACAGACAGGGGCCACTGGCGTATGGAGGTCCCACACTTGCACAGGCCACTGAGGTCTAGTGGAGGCGACATACTTGATTTGCACGCCATTGACACAACATTAGGCAACACAGTAGCAAACGTATGTACAAGTCACAATACCACTTGCGGAGTGTATATAGAATTGTACAACAGTTAAAATGACTTGTTCCTAGATATGAATAGTTGCTCTGCTCGTTTGTTCTGTAACTGTATGTTGTTACATATTCTGTTGTAAGATGACAATAAAACAGTGGATTCCATGTTGCGTCGTTATCTGTTCTATACTGAAGACATTGAAGGATGATGCTTGAAATTAGAAATCTACTATGGCAGCAGTTTTGACTGTCAGTGTTGAAATCAAACAGTTCTATAATTCTGGTCAATTCTAGTTTCAAGCATTTAGGGTTGACTCAGAAAGGAACACATCGCTAGCTAGCAGAACAGTTATCCTCTCTATTTTTCTCTCTAGTGGAGGTCCCACACCTTGCAGAGGCCACTGAGTCAGTTGAGGTCCCACACCTTGCACAGGCCACTGGGTTAGTGGAGGTCCCACACCTTGCACAGGCCACTGAGTCAGTGGAGGCTGAAAAGCTGGTTGATTTGACCTCTTATTACACAATTAGCAACACGTATGCAAAACGTATGTACAAGTCAAATACCATCTTGGGGATGTAATAGAATTGTACAACAGTTAAAATGACTATGTTCCCTAGATATGAATAGTTTACTGTCGTTGTTCTGTACTGTATGTTGTCTACATGATTGCTGTGTGTAAGACAATAAAACAGTGGATTCCATGTGGTCGTTATCTGTTCTTAATGAAGACATGAAAAGGATGAGATGCTTGACATAAGACATTCTGACTTTGACAGTTTGTACTTGTCAGTGTTGATCAAACAGCTTTATAATTCTGGTCATTCTAGTTTCAAGCATTAAGTTACTCAGAACCATTAATACAATCTCAGTAACACATTATCTTATTAAGATAATTAAGGACAAAAAAGCTTGAAACAAGTGAAATGCTCTAACATAAAAACTTCCTGACCAATAGGAAGTGATTGTGTCTCAGAGACGTGGGCGGTTCCCTGCAGCTGACCAATAGGAAGTGATTGTGTCTCAGAGACGTGGGCGGTTCCCTGCAGCTGACCAATAGGAAGTGATTGTGTCTCAGAATTTTACTGTATTGCTGAATATATTGACTTTTATATCAGCCCTCTATCCCAGAAACACCCAGCTATGTTCAGGATACTGATGAATGAAGGCTTTATTACTATTGTAGTACTGACTTTTATATCAACCCTCTATCCCAGAAACACCCAGCTATGTTCAGGATACTGATGAATGAAGGGTTTATTACTATTGTAGTACTGACTTTTATATCAACCCTCTATCCCAGAAACACCCTGCTATGTTCAGGATACTGATGAATGAAGGGTTTATTACTATTGTATTACTCTCTTTAGTAACATAGCTACTGACTTGTTCTATTGTTGTTGCATTGTCAAGAGGTTAACCTGCAAGGAAGCATTTCATTGCACTGTGTCCTCCCATGTATATGACAAATAAACACACTGTGTCCTCCATGTTATATGACAAATAACACACTGGTATCCATGTATATGACAAATAACACACTGTGTCACTCCATGTATATGACAAATAAACACCTGTGTCCTCCATGATATGACAAAACAATGTACTCCATGTATATGACAATAAACACACTGTGTCTCCATGATTTGACAAATAAACACACTGTGTACCTCATGTATATGACAAATAAACACACTGTGTACTCCATGTATATGACAAATAAACAACTGTGTCTCCATGTATTGACAAATAAAACACAGTGTGTACTCCATGTATATTGACAAATAAACACACTGTGTACTCCATGTATATGACAAATAAACACACTGTGTACTCCATGTATATGACAAATAAACACACTGTGTACTCCATGTATATGACAAATAAACACACTGTGTACTCCATGTATATGACAAATAAACACACTGTGTACTCCATGTAAATGAACAAATAAAACACACTGTGTCCTCATGTATATGACAAATAAAACACACTGTGTACTCCATGTATATGACAAATAAACACACTGTGTACTCCATGTATATGACAAATAAAACACCACTGTGTCCTCCATGTATATGACAAATAAACACACTGTGTACTCCATGTATATGACAAATAAACACACTGTGTCCTCCATTGTATATGACAAATAAACACACTGTGTACTCCATGTACATGACAAAATAAAACACACTGGTCCTCCATGTATATGAAAATAAACACACTGTGTATCCATGTATATGACAAATAAACACACTTGTACTCCATGTATATGACAAATAAACACACTGTGTCTCCATGTATATGACAAATAAACACACTGTGACTCCAGTATATGACAAATAAACACACTGTGTACTCCATGTATATGACAAATAAACACACTGTGTACTCCATGTATATGACAAATAAAACACATGTGTCCTCATGTATATGACAAATAAACACACTGTGCCTCCATGTATTGACAAATAAACACACTGATGTACTCCATGTATATGACAAATAAACACACTGTGTACTCCATGTATATGACAAATAAAACACTGTGTACTCCATGTATATGACAAAAAATAACACACTGAAACTTGAGAAGGAGAGGGGAGCGGAGCCAGAAAGGGGAGGGAGAAAGATGACCAGAAATACAGTATGTGCCTCAAGATTTGAGGTCTAAACATCTCACATTAGTCTGTAAACCTGAAGGAAGAAATGAATCATAGAGTCTTATACTATTACATTCAAAAGTCCATTTTGTCCTCCTATTTGTCTGGGGGCCAAATCGTCATTATTTTTGCCAGTCTCTATTCTGCTGGGGCCAATGATTCATTGAGTGTTCAGACCTTATTCATGCCTGGCCATGTAATCTGATTCATTATGATTGTTCTTTGTCTCGATTCTCTTTATATCATGTAGCCCTGGGGCCAGTAATCTGATTCATTGTATGTTTTGTCTCATGTCTCTTTTATATTCATGTAGCCTGGGGCCATTAATCTGATTCATTATGATTGTTTGTCTCAGTCTCTTATATTCATGTAGCTGGGGGCCATGTATCTGATTCCATTATTGATTGTTTTGTCTCATGTCTCTTTATAGTCATATAGCCTGGGGGGATATGTAATCTGATCATTATGATTGTGTTCAATGTCTCTTTATATTCATGTAGCCTGGGGAAATGTAGCTTGATTGATAATGACCTTGTTTTATAACCATATTTGTTTGTCAGTGGTACGTTCAATTGTCCGACCACGTCCAATTCTTTCACACAGTTAATGTTCCAGCATCCACTCAGATTATGCATTCTAATGCATTCCTCAAATACTGCAGAGTTGTTCACAAGTCCCTGAGATGTCCTGTTTTCAACCACATGTATTTAGTTTATTTGTCAGATGAACCTAGGGATCACTGTAGTGTCATAATGCATCAACAAATGTTCTGAGTCCTCAAACAATGTTATCTGTACCGTAGCTGGGATGCATGTTCTTCCTGATTTTACTAAATAAAAAGACAGATATTGTTTAGAGACCTTTCAATTAGCTTGCTCAGTGTTGATCTCTGTGTTTGAACATATTCAGGCCTCTGCAGACTCTCTACCATCTCTCATTTCAATCTCAATTGGGATCAGTCCCCAGTCTCAAATTCATCATTGGGGACAATTCTCTCTAAGTTGTCTCTTAAAAGCTCTGTGCTGGTTTTGGGTAGATAGTGTGACCGATAGGCGCTGAACATCTATTGTTTTCCCACACCCATTAACCCACAGTAATTAGGAACATGGTTCATGCTTGGTGATTAGAGGACAATATGTGTGTTGAGTAGCTTCTGGACACAGAGAAAGTTTGCTCGTTGCAAGTGGAACTATTAATAGAGTTGGCATTTCTTAGAAGATTGTGAACCTTGGAATGATGGATGGAATCATGGAGATCATTGGTACTCAGCCACTTGCAGATCAATCAAGGGGACCAGTCTTCCACAGCCCACTGCTAATTCAAGTTTGACCACTTAAAGCAGAAGTGAATGTTATTTCGTGTTGAGGCTAAACAAAAACTATCCCCTCTTTCCAGACAACCACCTTCCTCCTTAATTTGTATTTAATGGTTTGTTCCATAATGAAGCAGAGCTTGTCGGAAAGGGGAAGTGTTCCGTCTCTTATTTATCTGACTCCTATTTCTAGTTTGGGACCATGATGGAATTCTGCAGTGTCCACATTTAATGTTGATCAGATAATATGATGCTCAAATGGGCATTAAAGTTCTTCTTCCCATGTCGACCCAAATTTCCTATTAGAGTTGTCAATAAAGAGCCTTCAGGGCAGTTATAAAGTCTTCTGATATAATTTGTCCTATTAGAGTTGTCACATAAAAGCCTATCAGGGCAGTTATTAAAGTCTTCTTGATATAATTTTCCATTGAGTTGTCAATAAAAGAGCCTATTTGGGCAGTTATAAGTCTTCTTGATATAATTACGTTAGGGAGCATTAATTCCTCCCTTCTAATCTTTGCCTTAAATACTTGGTCATCTGCCCTTTTAATGTCCAAATGAATCATGTTGTCTTCTGGTGTTAGGTGTAGGCAGGTATGGACAGTGGGAACATGAATCATGTTGCCTCTTGGTGTTAAAGTAGGCAGGTATGGACAGCTGGAAACATTGAATCATGTTGTTCTCTGGTGTTAAAGGTGTAGGCAGGTATGAACATTGGGAACATTGATCATGTTGTTCTCTGGTGTTAAGGTGGGAGGCAGGTATGGACAGTGGAAACATGAATCCATGATTGTCTCTGTGTGAAAGGTGTAGGCAGTTATGGACAGTGGAAAACATGCTGATGATCCTCCTTGAGGACGGTCATAGACTGATATCAACTACCTAGTTATCTACCTCTGATGTGAGCAAGGCTCAACTCCCAGACTGTAACTGATAGTCACATACCCTAGTTATCTACCTCTGATGTGAGCGGTCTCACTCCCAGACTGGTAATGATAGTCAACCAACTTGTGTCTACCTCTGATGTGAGCAGATTCTCACTCCCAGACTGTACTGATATTTCAACATACCTAAGTTATCTAACTCTATACCAGTATCTTTGTTATGCTCCACTATTCTCACTCAGTCATTTAAAATCTATGAAGGTCTGACAGTTATCTGTTATGCTCCACTTTCCTCACTCAATCATTTAAATCTATATGGAGGTCTGACAGTTATCTTTGTTATGCTCCACTTTCTCACTCAATTTCATTAAACTATTATGTTAGGATCTTGACAGTTATCTTTGTATGCTCACTATCTACTCAGTCATTTAAATTATATGGAGGTCTGAACCAGTTATCTGTTATGCTCCACATTCTGACTCAATCATTTAATCTATATGAGAGGTCTGACAGTTATCTTTGTTATTGCTCCACTTATTCTCACTCATATTTAAATCTATATGGAGGTCTGACAGTTTATCTTTGTTATGCTCCACTATTCTTCACTCCAGTCATTTAAATTCTTATGGAGGTCTGACAGTTATCTTTGTTATGGCTCCACTATTCTCACTCACCCATTTAAATCTATATGAGGTCTGACAGTTATCTTTATGCTCCACTATTCTCACTCAGTCATTTAATCTAATGGAGCTCTGACAGTTATCTTGTTATGCTCCACTATTCTTCCACTCAATCATTTAAATCTATTATGGGCGGGTCTGACAGTTATCTTGATGCTCCACTATTCTCACTCAGCTTCATTTAAATCTATATGGAGGTCTGACAGTTATCTTTGTTATGCTCACTATTCTCACTCATCATTTAAATCTATTATGGAGGTCTGACCAGTTATCTTGTTATGCTCCACTATTCTCACTCAGTCATTTAATCTATATGGAGGGTCTGACAGTTATCTTGTTATCCTCCACTATTCTCACTCAGTCATTTAATCTATATGGAGGTCTTGACAGTTTATTCTTTGTTATGCTCCACTATTCTCCCTCAATCCATTTAAATCTATCATGGAGGTCTGAGAGTTATCTTTGTTATGCTCCACTATCTCACTCAGTCATTTAAATCTATATGGAGGTGTCTGACCAGTTATCTTTGTTATGCTCCACTATTCTCACTCAATCATTTAAATCTATTATGGAGGTCTGACAGTTATCCTTGGTTTATGCTCCACTATTCTCACCATCATTTAAATCTATATGGAGGTCTGACAGTTTCTTTGTTATGCTCCACTATCTCACTCATCATTTAAATCTATATGTTGTGCAGCTCTGGTTCTTCTCAGTTTTACTTAGAGTTTGTAATTGTGTTTATCTCGTAGTACTTCCTGTTCCTTATTCCACCTTGTCGTGTCTGAGTTCCACTCAATGCCGGGGGTTTAAGAAATCAGGTAAAGCACAAAGCCTTATTTTTATATTTGCCAAACATCTTAAAAACAGATGTAGGCAACTTCTACAGATGTCAGTGGGAAATGATTTTGTGTCTCTCTCCTTGGTTCTGAACTCTCTGCTGGAGTCACCCTCTAATGATCATTTTCAATGGAGGTATTATTACACCTCAAGACTGGGACCCTATTGGTCACTTCCTTTGTCTTGTCATCAACCTGTAACATCATCATCATCATTTTACCAAACATTTATTGGTTCCAATTCACAAACTTGAAAAAATGATCAGTGACTTAATTCTTCGGAAAAGCGTATTCTGGCCATTGGCTAACCAAGTTCCCTAATGCTTTACTGTATAGTAGGTGGGGATTTTAATATTTCTCAGAATCAATTTTAATTGAAAGATGAGATTCAATTTCTATGAATATAAGGTTGAGCCAGTTTAGAAAGTTAATATGATAATATTTGGACGAGTAAAGTTTCCTAATGACTAGTTTCCACTTTGGAGTATAAGACCCCTCCAGACAATTCACACATGATCTTTTGGTTGGTGTCTCAAGTTTGATAAACAGGCTATTCTGTTAACATCCTGGTCACTCCCCTTTCTGGTCAAGAGCTGTATATGGGACATCACACTGTTTATCTCTGATAATGCCCTACTGACCATAGAGCTTGTTTATATTGCATTACACTGTTTATCTGATAATGGCCCTTACTGACCATAGAGCTGTTATATTACATTACACTGTTTATCTCTATAATGCGCCCTTACTGACCATAGAGTCTGTTTATATTGACATTACACTGTTTATCTCTGATTAATGGCCCTTACTGCCATAGAGCTGTTTATTTGACATACACTGTTTATCTTTGGATAATGCCCTTACTGACCATAGAGCTGTTTATATTGACTTTTACACTGTTTATCTCTGATAATGGCCCTTACTGACCATAAGCTGTTTATATTGAATTAAACTGTTTATCTCTGATAATGGCCCTACCTGACTTAGGCTGTTTAATGACATTACACTGTTTATCTCTGATAATGGCCCTTCTGACCATAGAGCTGTTTTATATTTGACATTACACTGTTTTATCTCTGATAATGGCCCTTACTGATCATATGGAGCTGTTTATAGACATTACACTGTTTATCTCTGATAATGTCCCTTACTGACCATAGAGCTGTTTATATTGACATTACACTTTATCTCTGATAATGGCTCTTACTGACCATAGAGCTGTTTATATTTACATTACACTGTGTATCTCTGATATGTCCCTTACTGACCATAGAGCTGTTTATATAGACATCAACTGTTTATCTCTTGATATGGCCCTTACTGACCATAGAGCTGTTTTATTTGAATTACACTGTTTATCTTGATAATGGCCCTTACTGATCATAGAGCTGTTTATATTGACATTACACTGTTTATCTCTGATAATGGCCCTTACTGACCATAGCGCTGTTTATATTGACTTACACTGTTTATCTCGGATAATGGCCCTGGCAGCCCTATTGGAAGGCTTAATAGCTCTATATTAAACATTGAGTTGGTCCGATGGAGATAAACAAATGTAATTACAACTTCTGGAACAACGCTATAAATAACAATTCATACAGAATAACTGGGAGCTTTTTAAGGTTGGGAAAATATGCACAGAAAACAATAGGAAGTTTTGTTGCCAAGACCAGGAGAGCTAAAAGAAAGTGTCTTACAAAGATCACCTGTTCTTGTTCAAAAGCCTGTTGAAAGTTTCAAGGAGGATAAATCTGTTCGTTTGGATCTACAACCCCAGTTGGATGAGATGTATAGACTGAAAGCATTCTGTTTTGATCTACAACACCAGGTGGATATATGATAGACTGAAAGCATTTCTGTTTGATCTACAACACAGGTGGGATGATATGTATAGACTGAAAGCAATCTGTTGATCTACAACACCAGTTGGATGACATGTATAGAACTGAAAGATTCTGTTGATCTACAACACCAGGTGGCATGACATGTATAGACTGAAAGCTTCTGTTTTGATCTACAACACCAGGTGGATGATATTTATAGACTGAAAAGCCATTCTGTTTTGTGATCTACAACACCAGGTGGATAGATATGTATAGACTGAAGCATTCTGTTGATCTACAACACCAGTTGGATTGATATGTATAGACTGAAAGCATTCTGTTTGATCTACAACAACCAGGTGGATGATATGTATAGACCTGAAAAAACATTCTGTTTTGATCTACAACACTAGGTGGATGATATGTATAGACTGAAAGCATTCTGTTTGATTCTACAACCCAGGTGTGATAGTATAGACTGAAAGCATTCTGTTTGATCTACAACACCAGGTGGCAATGATATGTATAGACTGAAGTATTCTGTTTGATCAACAACACCAGGGTGTGAATGTATAGACTGAAAACATTCTGTTTTGATCTACAACACCATGGATGATATGTATAGACTTGAAAGCATTATGTTTGACCTACAACACCAGGTGGGATGATTGTATTAGACTGAAAGCATTTTGTTTTGAATCTACAACACCAGTGCGATGATATGTATTAGACTGAAGGCA
>NW_019944300.1:137863-163178 GCF_002910315.2 Salvelinus sp. IW2-2015 | reverse complement strand
CGGCTCTGGACGCTCATGGCAGGCTGACGGCGTCTGGACGCTCATGGCAGGCTGACGGCTCGGACGCTCATGGTAGGCTGACGGCTCTGGACGCTCATGGCAGGCTACGGCTCTGGACGCCCATGGCTCGCTGACGGCTCTGGCTGCCCATGGCTCGCTGACGGCTCTGCTGCTCATGGCTCGCTGACGGCTCTGGACGCTCATGGCTCACTGGCGGCTCTGGCAGATCCTGTCTGGCTGGCGGTCTGGCACTGTCGCTGTCTGCGGCTCTTGCGGCTCTGCAGATCCGTCTGGTTGGCGGCGCTGGCAGATCCTGTTCTGGTGGCGGCTCTGGCAGATCCGGTCTGAGTTGCGGCTCTGGCAGATCCTGTCTGGTTGGCGGCTCGGCAGATCCTGTCGGGTTGGACGGCTCTGGCAGATCCTGTCTGGTTGACGGCTCTGGCAGATCCTGTCTGGTTGGCGGCTCTGGCAGATCCGTCTGGTTGGCGGCTCTGGCAGATTCCTGTCTGTTGCGGCTCTGGCAGATCCTGTCTGACGAATGGCTCAGCCGCTCCTGACTGACTATCGGACTCTGACGGCTCGGGACAGACGGGCGGCTCTAATGAGCTCGGACAGACGGATGGCTCAGATGGCGCTGGGGAGACGGATGGCTCAGATGGCGCTGGGAGACGGATGGCTCAGATGGCGCTGGGGAGACAGATGTGCCAGATTGGCGCTGGGGAGACGGATGGCTCAGATGGCGCGGGGAGACGGATGGCTCAGATGGCGCTGGGACGGAGCTCAGATGCGCTGGCGAGTGGATGGCTCAGATTGGCGCTGGGTAGATGGATTGGCTCTGCCGGATAAGGCGCACTGTAGACCTGGTGCGTGGTGCCGGAACTGGAGGCACCGGGGCTGAGGACACGCACCTTCATGCAGGGCGGGAGCAGGGACAGGCACACTGCGACTCTCAAAGGCTACTATTTGCCTGATGCATGGTACCGGCACTGTGTGCACCGGGCTGAGGGCACGCACCCTCAGGACGAGTACGGGAGAAGGAACAGTGTGTACAGGGCTCCTGGAGACGCACAGGTGGCTTAGTGCGTTGGGCCGGAACTGGAGGCCACCGAACTGGATACACGCACCACAGGGATAGTGCGTGGAGGAGGAACAGGGCTCTGGAAACGCACTGGAAGCCTGGTGCGTAGTGTAGGCACTGTTGGTACTAGGCTGGGGCGGGAAGTGCGCCGGAAATACCGGACCGTGCAGGCGTACTGGCTCTCGTGAGCATTGAGCCTGCCCCACCTTACCCTGGTGAATGCTCCCCGTGGCCCGACCCAGTGCGGGGAGGTGGAATAACCCGCACCGGGCTATGTAGGCGAAACGGGACACCATGCTAAGGCTGGTGCCATGAATGCCGGCCCGAGAAGACGCACTGGAGACCAGACGCGTTGAGCCGGCCTCCATTGACAACCTGGCTCAATGCCCAATCTAGCCCTACCAGTGCGGGGATGTGAATAACCCGCACCGGGCTATGCAACACGTACAGGAGACACCATGCGCTCACTGCGTAACACGGTGTCTGCCCTACTCCGCTCTCCACGGTAAGCATGGAATGGGCGCAGGTCTCCTACCTACCCCCCCCAGACATTTTTGTGGATTTTCTTCTCAGGCTTCCTGGCCAGCGGCTTACCTTCCATAAATTGCGGTTCCCTCTCCGGTTGCCTCCGCTCTCCTAATCGCTCCAGCTGTTCCCATGGGAGGCGACCCTTCCAGCCAGGAGCTCCTCCCATGTGTAGCAACCTTTCCGTTTAACACATCCCCCATGTCCACTGCTCGAAATTACGCTGCTTGGTTCTGGATTGGTGGTGGTTCTGTAACGGCGTTCCTCTTCTTGCATACGAAGAGGAGGAGCAAGATCGAACCAAAATGCAGACCTGTAATTTGACATGATATTTATTAAAGTAAAGACGACAACACGAACTCACTTAAAACTAAACAAACAACAAACGGAGTAGACAAACCTGAAACGTAAGGACTTACATGTAACGCAGAACGAACGGACAGGAAAATGACTACATAAAACGACGAACGAACGAAACAGTCCCGTATGGTGCAACACGAACAGACACAGGAGACAACCACCCACAAACAAACAGTGTGAACAAAGCTAACTAGATATGGTTCTCAATCAGAAGACAACGTCAAACACCTCCTGTCTCTGATGAGAACCATATAAGGCTGATTACAATAGACCTAAACATAGAAACACAAAACATAGAAATGCCCACCCAAACTCACGTCCTGACCAACAAAACATACAAAACTAACAGAAAACAGGTCAGGAACGTGACATGACCAGTAATTAATACCATCAATATACTATGATTATATAGAAGAGGCTCGGCCATGGTAGTAAGTTGATGACTTGTCTTACCACAGGATACTGAGTCTGTGTCAGACCTGCTCGACTTGACAGACTTTACAGTATTTAAAAAGAACTATCAAACGGTCAACTGATATCTTGGACTCTCACGTGTGTTATAGGCTGTGATTCGAAGCTGAATACATTTAAAAAAATTACAAATATTACAAATTACTTCAAGATATAGCAGCGTTTTGCAAACTCAGTCCTTGGATCCCATGGGTGCAGTGTTTCGTTTTTTCCCTAACACTACATAGCTGATTATCAAAGCCCGATGATTAGTTAATATTTTTATCAGCTGTGTAAAGCTAGGGCAAAAACAAAAAAGTGCAACCCTGGGACCCAAGGAATGAGTTGAGAAACGCTGCAATATAGTGTAGTGACAGTCATCTCTACCGCCAACCCCCTTGGACAAATGAACATCTGTTGACAGTGCTGCTCTATCTGGCACACAGAACCACCCAGCCATGTCTATGTAAACTGTTTCACTCCCACTGCTACCAATCTAGGTTCAGTTTCACTGCCTGGACTTGGACAGATGTGAGATGGTGGACTAGCTTTTACTGTAACCTCTATGGTGGATTCAAGGAGGGGACTTCTTACAATGAATAAACCAGCATGGAATAGATGAAATAAATGGGTATAATAAGACAGGCATTGACAGTTACTGACATCAAATTCTAATTCCTAATTCTGTTGGTACGGACATGTGTGTAATGTCTGAGCTCAAAAATATTTGAGGGAAAGTGAGGGAAAGTGTCCAGATGAAGATGGGGATAAAAGTAATTGTTATGTGGGTTCTGTTGTCATGAATGACAGCTCTCAGTCATGAAGTGTTCAACTCTCACAGAATTTCATGGTCCAACTGGGAGAGATCTTCTTCTTTGTATAAGGCCCTGCAGTCCCCAGCATCATCTCCATTCCCCAGGCGCTCTCATTGTTGATTGTTGACAACCGTAAAATCATTGGTTTCATGCTTGTTAAACTTCTGTGGGACTGGGGGCAGTATTGAGTAGCGGGGATAAATAAGGGTGCCCAGAGTAATGAGTAATAATAAACTGCCTACTTATCAGGCCCAAAGCTAGAATATGCATATAATTGGTAGATTTGGATTGGAAACACTCTGAAGGTTCTAAACTGTTTGAATGATGTCTGTGAGGATAATAGAAACTCATATGGCAGGGAAAAACCTGAGAAACAAATCCAACCAGGAAGTGGGAAATCTGAGGTTTTGTAGTTTTCAAGTCATTGCCTATCGAATATAAAGTGTCTCTGGGGTCATATTGCACTTCCTACGCGTCACTAGACGTCAACAGTCTTAGAACCTTGTTTGGGCTTCTACTGTGAAGGGGGAGAGAATGAGAGCTGTTCAACCAGGTGTTCTGGCAGAGTGCCATGAGCTCAGTCTCGTGCACGCCCGTGAGAGTTAGCTACGTTCCATTGCATTTCTAAGACAAAGAATTGTCCGGTTGAAACATTATTGAAGAATTATGATAAAAACATCCTAAAGATTGATTTCTATACATCATTTGACATGTTTCTACGAACGGTAATATAACTTTTTGGACTTTTCGTCTGAACTTTCGCCTGACTTGCCCGCGCCTCGTGAGTTTAAATTGTGTTAAACTAAATGCGCAAACAAAAAGGAGGTATTGGACATAAATGATGGACTATCGAACAAAACAAACATATTGTTTAACTGTGATTCCTGGGAGTGCATTCTGATGAAGATCATCAAATGAGACGAATATTTATAATGATATTTCTGACTTTTGTAACCACCTCTCCTTCTTTGGAAAATGGCTGTATGTTGTCTTTTGTGGCTAGGTGGTGACCAAACATAATCACAATTTGTGCTTTCGCCGTGAAGCCTTTTTGAAATCTGACACAGCGGTTGCATTAAGGAGAAGTTTATCTATTTCCATGCATAACACTTGTATCTTTTATCGATGTTTATTATGAGTATTTCTGTAATTTGATGTGGCTCTCTGCACTTTCACCAGATTGTTTGTTTGAGACAATGCATTTCTGACCATAACACACCCATTTCAAATGAGTGTTTGGACATAAGATTAACTTTATCGAACAAAACAACACATTTATTGTGTAACATTAAGGCCTGTGAGTGCCATATGATGAAGATCATCAAAGGTTAGTGATTAATTTAATTGCTATTTCTGGACTTTTGTGAGGGCTCTCCTTGCTGGAAAATGGCTTATGTGGTTTTCGTGTGACCAGGTGCTACCTAACATAATCGTTGGTGTGCTTTCGCCGTAAAGCCTATTTTAATCGGACACATGTGGCTGGATTTACAATAAACTTATCTTTTAAAATGGTGTAAAATACTTGTATGTTTTGAGGAATTTTAATAGGGGATTTCTGTTGTTTGAATTTGGCGGCCTGCAATTTCACATATCCCAGAGAGGTTTTAACCTAAATCCTCCCTAAGTTTGTTTTATTAACTTCTCTAGGGTAGGGGCAGCATTTGAATTTTGGATGAAATGCATGCCCAAATTAACTGCCTGCATCTCGGGCCCAGAATATGATATAGCATATAACTGTAGATTTGGATAGAATTTGGAAACTTTAGAGTGTTTTCTATCCAAATCTACCATATATGCATATCATATATTCTGGGCCCGAGATGCAGGCAGTTTAATTTGGGCATGCATTTCATCCAAAATTCCGAATGCTGCCCCCTACCCTAGAGAAGTTAAAATAGTGTCTGTGAGTATAACAGAACTGATTGGAGTATAACAGTATAACAGAACCAACCCGGATGTCTAGCCATGTCTAATCCTGGTTAAGGAAGACCACCAAAATTCCTGAAATTTCCATCCCTAACTATAACATTTTCCGACAAGATAGAACTGCCAAAGGGGGCTGTGTTGCAATCTAATGTATAGATAGCCTGCAGAGTTCTGTCCTACTATCCAGGTCTGTGCCCAAACAATTCAAGCTTCTACTTTAAAAAATGCACCTTACCAGAAACAAGTCTCACCGTTGTCGCTTGTTATAGACTCCTCTCAGCCTCCAGTTGTGCCCTGGACACCATATGTGAATTAATCATCCCCCATCTATCTTCAGAGTTTGTACTGTTTGGTGACCTAACTGGAAAATGCTTAAAATTTTTGCTTAACACAATCTAATCTAGATGCCCTCAATCTCACACAAATCATCAAGGAACCTACCAGGTTAAACCCTAAATCCGTAACCATGGGCACCCTCTTAGATATCATCCTGACCAACTTGCCCTCTAAATACACCTCTGCTGTCTTCAACCAGAATCTCAGCGATCACTGCCTCATTGCCTGCGTGCGTAATGGGTCCGTGGTCAAATGACCACCCCTCATCACTATCAAACACTCCCTAAAACACTTCTGCGAGCAGGCCTTTCTAATCGACCTGGCTCGAGTATCCTGGAAGGATATTGACTTCATCCCGTCAGTAGAGGATGCCTGGTTGCTCTTCAAAAGTGTTTTCCTCTCCATCTTTAAATAAGCATGCCCCATTCAAAAAATGTAGAACTAAGAACAGATATAGCCCTTGGTTCACCCCAGACTTGACTGCCCTTGACCAGCACAAAAACATCCTGTGGCCAACATCTCAGTACTTCCTTCAGCAACTTGCCCCCCCGCTTATCCTTCACCCAAATCCAGACAGCTGATGTTCTGAAAGGACTGCAAAAACGGGGTCCTTACAAATCAGCTGGGCTAGACAATCTGGACCTTCTCTTTTTAAAATTATCAGCAGAAATTGTTGCAACCCCTATTACTAGCCTATTCAACCTCTCTTTCATATCGTCTGAGATCCCCAAAGATTGGAAAGCTGCCGCTGTCATCCCCCTCTTCAAAGGTGGGAGACACTCTAGACCCAAACTGTTATAGATCTATATCCATCCTGCCCTGCCATTCCAAAAATCTTCGAAAGCCAAGTTAATAAATAGATCAGCAACCATTTCGAATCCCACCGTACCTTCTCCACTATGCAATCTGGTTTCCGAGCTGGTCATTGGGTGCACCTCAGTCACGCTAAAGGTCCTAAACGATATCATAACCGCCATCAATAAAAGACAGTACTGTGCAGCCGTCTTCATCGACCTGGCCAAGGCTTTCGACTCTGTCAATCAACGCATTCTTGTCGGTAGACTCAATAGCCTTGGCTTCTCAAATGACTGCCTCGCCTGGTTCACCAACTACTTCTCAGATAGAGTTCAGTGTGTCAAATCGGAGGGCCTGTTGTACGGACCTCTGGCAGTCTCTATGGGGGTGCCACAGGGTTTAATTCTCGGGCCGACTCTTTTCTCTGTATATATTCAATTGGATGTCGCTCTTGCTGCTGGTGATTCTCTGATCCACCTCTACGCAGACGACACCATTCTGTATACTTCTGGCCCTTCTTTGGACACTGTGTTAACTTCTACTTAGTACTCATCCCGGATCCGGGAGCACCCTCATCAGTAAAAAAGCTGACTAGCATAGCCTAGCATACGCCACAAGTAAATACTAGCAATCTAAATATCATGAAATCACAAGTCCAAGACACCAGATGAAAGATACACATCTTGTGAATCCAGCCATCATTTCTGATTTTTAAAATGTTTTACAGGGAAGACACAATATGTATTTCTATTAGCTAACCACCATAGCAAAAGACATACTTTTGTTTTTCCACAATTTTTTCCTGCATAGGTAGCTATCACAATTTAGACCAAATAAAGATATAATAGTCACTAACCAAGAAACAACTTCAACAGATGACAGTCTGATAACATATGTATTGTATAGCATATGTTTTGTTAGAAAAATGTGCATATTTCAGGTATAAATCACAGTTCTACATTGCAGCTGCAATCTGAAATAGTGCCGAGCAGCCAGAATAATTACAGAGACCAACGTCAAATACCTAAATACTCATCATAAAACATTTCTGAAAAATACACAGCGTACAGCAAATGAAAGACCAACATCTTGTGAATCCAGCCAATATTTCAGATTTTTAAGTGTTTTACAGCGAAAACACAATATAGCATTATATTAGCTTACCACAATAGCCAGAAACACAAGCCATTTACCAGCAGCAAAGGTTAGCGATCCTAACAAACCAGCAAAAGATATATAATTTTTGACTAACCTTCATAACTTCATCAGATGACAGTCCTGTAACATCATATTACACAATGCATATAGGATTTGTTCGAAAATGTGCATATTTACGGCACAAATCGTGGTTATACAATGTGAATTGTAGCCAAACTTCAAGCAATCTGTCAGGCGCCATTGGAGAGGCACCTAATCTAATCGATAACTAATCGTAAACTTGACAAAAAAATACAGGTTGGACAGCAAATGAAAGATAACATTAGTTCTTAATGCAACCGCTTGTGTAGATTTTTACAATTAACGTTACTCGACATACAGCATGCGTTACATCGAGACCATGCCGAAATTAATGGCGGACTAATAATTTACATTTTTCCACAGAAATACGAATTAACATCATAAATAGTCTTACTTTTTTGATGAGCTTCCATCAGAATCTTGGGCAAGTGGTCCTTTGTCCAGAACAATCGTCTTTTGGTTGAAAGATGTCCTCTTCTCCTGTAGAATTAGCAGCTAACGCTAGCGATGACCGGAGAGGTGCCCAAACTCGCGATAACGCCTGACAAAGAAATTCCAGAAATCGCAATAAACTGATATAAACTGCTATAAGTCGGTTTAAATTAACTACCTTATGAAGTTTTTAAGACAAAAAACAATTAAATCAGAGCCGGAGATATAGAACTGCTAAACCGAAAAGCTTTTCAGGACGCCATGCTGGTGTCCCTCCTGCGTCAGGCCCCGCGTCGAAAAAGTCGGTCCTTCCGTTCCAAGAGGCTTTATACTCCCCCAGATGGTGCTATCCACTCCATTCAAAGTCTCATCGCTTACTGACATCTAGGGGAAGGCGTATGCATGCATGTAGCCCCATAGCTTACAAGGGAATTTATAAACCGACCCTGGAACAGAGACCTCGATTTCAGAAATCTCACTTCTTGACAGGAAGTGTGCTGCCAGAATGAGTTCTGTTTCACTCAGAAAATAATTCAAACGGTTTTAGAAACTAGAGAGTGTTTTCTATCCAATAGTAATAATAATATGCATATTGTACGAGCAAGAATTGAGTACGAGGCAGTTTAATTTTGGGAACGATTTTTCAAAGTTGAAACAGCACCCCCTATATTGTCAAGAGGTTTTAACAAACCTCCAAACGAGCTTCAATGCATACAACACTCCTTCCATGGCCTTCAACTGCTTTTTAAATGCTAGTAAAACTAAATGCATGCTCTTCAACAGATTGCTGCCCGCACCCTCCCACCCGACCAGCATCACCACTCTGGACGGTTGTGACCTAGAATATGTGACAACTACAAATACTTAGGTGTCTGGTTAGACTGTAAACTCTCCTTCCAGACTCACATTAAGCATCTCCAATCCAAAATGAAATCTAGAATCGGCTTCCTATTTCGCAACAAAGTATCCTTTACTCATTTCGCCAAACATACCCTCGTAAAACGGACTATCCTACCCGATCCTTGACTTCGGCGATGTCATTTTTCAAAATAGCCCCACAACACTCTACTCAGCAAGCTGGATGTAGTCTATCACAGTGACATCCGTTTTATCACTAAAGCCCCATATACTACCCACCACTGCAACCTGTATGCTCTCGTTGGCTGGCCCTCACTACATATCCGTTGACAAACCCACTGGCTCCAGGTCATCTATAAGTCTTTGCTAGGTAAAACCCCACCTTATCTCAGCTCACTGGTCACCATAGCAACACCGACCTGTAGCACGCACTCCAGCAGGTATATTGCACTGGTCATCCCCAAAGCCAACAATTCCTTTGGCCGCCTTTCCTCCCAGTTCTCTGCTGCGCAATGACTGGAACGAATTGCAAAAATCTCTGAAGCTGAGTCTTATATCTCCCTCTCTAACTTTAAGCTTGAGCTGTCTAAGCAGCTTACCAATCACTGTACCTGTACACAGCCAATCTGTAAATGCACACCCGACTACCTCATCCCCATACAATTGCTTACCCTCTTGCTCTTTTGCACCCCAGTATCTCTACTTGCACATCATCATCCTGCACATCTATCACTCCAGTATTAATGCTAAATTGTAATTATTTTTGCCTCTATGGCCTATTTATTGCCTACCTCCCTACTCTTCTACATTTGCACACACTGTATATAGATTTTTCTTTTCTTTTGTGTTATTGACTGTACGTTTGTTTATGTGTAACTATGTTTATGTGTTGTTTTAGTCGCACTGCTTTGCTTTACCTTGGCCAGGTCGCAGCTGTAAATGAGAACTTGTTCTCAACTGGCCTACCTGGTTAAATAAAGGTAAAATAAATAAAATAAATAAAAAAGACTGTCAAGATAAATTCATGGAGACAGTGCAGCTCTACAATAGGCAGGGGTACTGAGCTGGCAGATGTATGGTCTATGTTGAAGAAGATGACTGAAAGAGGAAACTTCACTTGAATTCCAGTTATGGTTGTGCGTCAATAAATGTCAAAGAAAAAGCTGACTTGTTGGGGAAGACATTTGCTAGAGTACATAGTGGGGTTACAAAGTATATAAGCAACACAGGTGTGAGATTTGAAATGCTCATGTTAATGTGTATAAGAAAAAGGAAACTGTTGACTCTTTGGATGCTGATTTTACCATACATAAGATGCATTCAGTCTTAATAGGCTGTGGATATAGAGCCCCATGTCATGATCATTTGTGCTTTGTAATGTTTAAGCATATACCTGATGAGATAATATAGTGCATCGGTTTACTGTATGTCTTTGTAGACTTAGGGGAGGTTTGCCAGACACATTAAGCCTACTCCTGGACTAAAATGCAAGCTCAATGGATAATCTGTATTGCTCTTGGTGGGCTAAACTGTAGAGCATGATGGATCTGATGGATTGTTTTGTCTAAACATATTTTAGAGTTTATTTTTGCCTTTATCTTTATAGATTAGGTGTTTTGTTGTTGTAGGTGTTTCTCAGTACTGTAACTAGTTGTTTATCCTGTGTGTATTGTCAATATGAAATGGTTTTGTTAACTGATAGTGCAGTGTCTCTTCTCCCCATCTCCTCTGGGCAGCTCTTCTCCCCTCTCCTCTCCTAATGTTATACAATAGTAGTAGTTGCTGACCATCTCCTCTTCTCCAGCTAGTCCCTCTGTCAGGCCCAAAGTGTCTCTGCTCCCCCTGTCCTCTGAGCAGTTCTCCGGGGGCTCGGCCACACTGGCCTGCCTGCTGAGTGGCTACTCCCCCCAGGGGGCGATGGTGAGCTGGGAGGTGGACGGAGCGGAGGGGAAGGAGGGAGCCCTGACCACCACAGAAAAAGAGAAGGGTGGCCGCTASYGCACCCRGACCCTGAGCAAGGCATGCTGGGAAGAGGGAGAGGTGTACACATGCAGGGTCTCCCACGACTAAACCAGGGAATACGGCTGCCTTCCAGAAAAGTCACTTGTCTAGAGACTGGAGWGGCAATTGTAGTCCCTACATGGTGCTAGTTCTGGAAACATTAGTGTTTTAGAGCTGATGTTACAGTATAATAGTGAATAATATTAGTAGTGCTGTATGCTAAATTAACTATTTTGGGGTTAAGTTGTGCATGTCTTCTTGCCTCGGAGTTCAAATACAGCTTGTTTTAATTGAAATATAACCGCAAGAGTTACTTTAATCATGATTCCTGTGAACACTGTCTAATGAAGGCAGCACATTTCATACACATTTTGATTTAAAGGGCACCTGACACTGAAACTGGAGCAGCAATACCAGTGATAATAATTAGTGAWATTTAGTGATAAACCTAAGATCTGCTCTCAGAACTCACACTGATAAACAGTACATTTCCATAAATTATTTATTTCAAATGTTTATTTTCTAAAATTATTTTATTCAATTGTTTCTGCTATGGTTTTTAACCATGTGTAGTCTACACTGTAGCTTCCCTGGGTTTTCTCAACTTCCAACTCCCTGGGGACAGGCTGAACATCTGGTGARAGTACTCCTCTACTCTGGGACAAGCAGAACCACTACCTAAATTCTACCAGCACATTGACCGTTGTACCCGCTCGAGCAAAACTCTGGATCACTGCTACTCTAACTTCTGCGATGCATACAAGCCCCTCCCTCACCCTCCCTTCGGCAAATCCAACCACGACTCCATCTTGCTTGTACCGTCCTATAGGCAGAAACTCAAACAGGATGTACCCATGACGAGAACCATTCAACGCTGGTCTGACCAATCGGAATCCACGCTTCAAGATTGTTTTGATCACGTGGACTGGAAAATGTTCCGGGAAGCCTCAGACAATAACATCGATTTATACGCTGACTCGGTGAGTGAGTTTATTAGGAAGTGCATTGGATATGTTGTACTGTGACTATTAAAACCTACCCCAACTAGAAACCGTGGATAGATGGCGGTATTCGCGCAAAACTGAAAGCGCGAACCACCGTATTTAACCATGGAAAGAGGTCGGGGAATATGGCTGAATATAAACAGTGTAGTTATTCCCTCTGCAAGGCAATCAAATAAGCGAAATGTCGGTATAGGGACAAAATGCAGTCGCAATTCAACGGCCCAGACAGGAGACATATGTGGCAGGGTCTACAGGCAATTACGGACTACAAAAAGAAAACCAGCCACATCATGGAAACCGACATCTTGCTTCCAGACAAGCTAAACACCTTCTTTGCCCACTTTGAGGATAATACAGTGGCACCGATGCGGCCCGCTACCAAGGACTGCGGGCCCCCCCTCTCCTTCTCCGTGGCCGACGTGAGTAAGACATTTAAACGTGTTAACCCTAGTAAAGGCTGCTGGCCCAGACGGCATCCCTAGCATCAGAGCATGCGCAGACCAGTTGGCTYGTGTGTTTACAGACATATTCAATCTCTCCCTATCGCAGTCTGCTGTCCCCACATGCTTCAAGATGGCCACCATTGTTCCTGTACCAAAGAAGGCAAAGATAACTGAACTAAATTACTATCGCCCAATAGCACTCACTTCTGTCATCATGAATTGCTTTGAGAAACTAGTCAAGGATCAAATAACCTCCACCTTAGACCCACTTCAGTTTGCATACCGCCCCAACAGGTCCACAGATGATGCAATCGCCATCACACTGCACACTGCCCTATCCCATCTGAACATCTGGACCATTGTAGGAATGCTGTTCATTGACTACAGCTCAGCATTCAACACCAAAGTGCCCTCCAAGCTCATCATTAAGCTTAAGGCCCTGGGTCTCAACACCGCCCTGTGCAATTGGGTCCTGGACTTTCTGACGGGTCGCCCACAGGTGGTGAAGGTAGGGAACAAAATATCCACTTCGCTGATCCTCAACACTGGGGCCCCACAAGGGTGCGTGCTCAGCCCCCTCCTGTACTCCCTGTTCACCCATGACTGCGTGGCCATGCACGCCTCCAACTCAATCATCAAGTTTGCAGCCGACACAACTGTAGTGGGCTAGATTACCAACAACGACGAGACAACCTACAGGGAGGAGGTGAGGGCCCTGGCGGTGTGGTGTCAGGGAAACAACCTCTCACTCAACGTCAACAAAACAAAGGAGATGATCGTAGACTTCAGGAAACAGCAGAGGGAGCACCCCCATCCACATTGACAGGACAGTAGTGGAGAAGGTGGAAGGTTTTAAGTTCCTCGGCCAACACATCACGGACAAACTGAAATGGTCCACCCACACAGACAGCGTGGGGAAGAAGGCGCAACAGCGCCTCTTCAACCTCAGTAAACTGATGAAATGTGGCTTGTCACCTAAAACCCTCACAAACTTTTACAGATGCACATTGAGAGCATCCTGTCGGGCAACCGCGACTCGTCAGGGAAGAGCGCTTTCTGCCAGTCCTGTCTGGTCCAGCGATGGTGGGTTTGTGCCCATAGGCGACGTTGTTGCTGGTGATGTCTGGTAGGGACCTGCCTTACAACAAGCCTACAAGCCCTCAGTCCAGCATCTCTCAGCCTATTGCGGACAGTCTGAGCACTGATGGAGGGGTTGTTCGTTCCTGGTGCAACTCGGGCAGTTGTTGTTGCCGTCCTGCKCCTTTCCCGCAGGTGTGATGTTCGGATGTACCGATCCTGTGCAGGTGTTGTTACACGTGGTCTGCCACAATCAGCTATCCGTCCTGTCTCCCTGTAACACTGTCTTAGGCGTCTCACAGTACAGACATTGCAATGTATTGCCCTGGCCACATCTGCAGTCCTCATGTCTCCTTGCAGCATGCCTAAGGCTTGTTCACACAGATGAGCAGGGACCCTGGGCATCTTTCTTTTGGTGTTTTTCAGAGTCAGTAGAAAGGCCTCTCTAGTGTCCTAAGTTTTCAGAACTGTGACCTTAATTGCCTACCGTCTGTAAGCTGTTAGTGTCTTAACGATCGTTCCACTGGTGCATGTTCATTAATTGTTTATGGTTCATTGAGCAAGCATGGGAAACAGTGTTTAAACCCTTTACAATGAAGATCTGTGAAGTTATTTGGAGTTTTACAAATTATCTTTGAAAGACAGGGTCCTGAAAAAGGGACGTTTCTTTTTTTGCTGAGTTTAGTACTTTAGTACTATCCGTCCCTACTGTATTATACTACTTCAGGATTATCAGTCCTTATTGTATTATACTAGTACTTCAGTGCTATCAGTCCCTATTCTGCCCTACAAAAGCAAAACTCAGTAACAACGAATTTCGTCAGAAATCTTTGATCTTTTGGCCAAGTATATTATCTGATTAATGTGATATTTACTTTCCTGACACAACAACAAGCCAGTTGATCAGAATATATCATGGGTTATCAGAAATTGCWGTCTGTTTATACAGAAAAAACTATGACATAGTTATTGCGTTTTACCTTTGTTAGCCAGTATTGTTTTATACTAGTACTTCAGTATTCAGGGTGGGACTGAGAGTGCTTTGTGCGTGAAGCTGCTCAGTCTTGTGTGAAGGAGGTTTTTGTATGGCGACTTCACCAGCATGAATCACTGTGGTGGACTTTTGGAAGCGGCACAAAACTTGTGCTGAAAAGTAAGTACATTTTTGTATTCTATCATAAAACAACATGTAATCATGCTATTGAACAACGTTATGAGATSTTATCATCTTCTCCAGAGGAAATACTTTCAGGCTATGTCATTTTAGAGATCTCTATGGACACCTTGGTAGATTGGTAAATGGCAGTCACCAAGTGAGAGAATTGTTCACATACCACCAAGATTTTTTGGCAATAAAACCATAACTATTCTAACTAGTGATTTAAAAGAGCACATTTTGAAATACAGTATTGCATGTCAGCTAATTTTTCTGTCTAAATGTAGCAACTACTATTTCTATAAGATAAGCAACACTTTGTATTGTATTCATGGTAGACGTTAACGCTGACGTTGTTTAAAGGTTAACCTCATCTACAGTTTTGAATAGTATTTTGAGTTCATTTTGGCTTGTGTCTCAGAGTAAATTTGACAAAATTGATATGGAGATTTACACAGTGAATAGTAAACCTGATTATAAAATCTGAATATACTGCATTTCCTTGTAGACTTAGGGGCAGTTTCCTGGACACATTCCTCCTAGTCCTGGACTAAACAGCAAGCTCAATGGATAATCTTAATTGAAAGTGTGTTTTAGTCTTTGACAAGGATTCATCTGTGTCCAGGAAACCCCCTCCAAGTGTTTTGTTGCTCTTAGTGGGTTAAACTGTAGAGCATGAATGTAACATACATTTATCTGACGGATTGTTTTGTCCCAAAATATTTTCAGAGTTTATTTTTGCCTTTATCTTCATAGATTAAGTGTTTTGTTGTTGTCAGCTGTTCTCAGTACTGTAGCTAGTTGTTTATCCCGTGTGTATTGACTCTCTCCTCTCCTCTCCTCCCCACCCCTCCCCTGTCCACTCCTCTCCTAATATATTCCATTATACAGTAGTAGTAGTAGCTGACCCTCCTCTTTCATCTCTCCTCCAGCTGGTCCCTCTATCAGGCCCACAGTGTCTCTGCTCCCCCCGGCCTCTGAGCAGCTCTCTGGGGGCTSGGCCACACTGGCCTGCCTGATGAGTGGCTACTCCCCCCAGGGGGCGATGGTGAGCTGGGAGGTGGACGAGGCYGAGGTGAAGGACGGGGTCCTGACCACCACAGAAGAAGAGAAGGGTGGACGCTACAGCCGCAGCAGCACCCTGACCCTGAGCAAGGCACGCTGGGAAGAGGGAGAGGTGTACACCTGCAGGGTCGCTCATGATGACACCAGTGATTTGGCAACCTTCCGGAAAAGTCAATGTAATGTCTAGAGTCAGGAGAAGCCATTGTAGGGCGCTAGAGAGTCCCCACATGGTGCTAGTTCTGGAAACATTAGTGTTTTACACCTGAATGTTACAGTATAATAGTGAATAATATGAGTAGAGCTGTGTGCTAAATTAAGTATTTTGAGATTAAGTTGTACTTGCCCTTGATTTCAAATAAAGCTTATTTTGATTGAAAAATAACCCCAATTAATCCTCATTCCAGTTATCACTATCTCATAAATAGGCAGAACATTTCATACTAATTTAGATCAATCATTTCAGCATTGTAGCATATAGCTACTCTCATGTTCTCAAACATAATTAAAAGGACATCTGATCCAACAAATACTCTGCAATCATTTCTACAACTGAATGATCCTGTTATACTGTAGCACCAATACCAATGATAATCATTTGTGATATTTGATAATAAACCATAATATATATATTTATAACGGTTAATTCCTAATATGGTGACAGTACTGCTCTATTCTGGGACAAGCAGAACCACCCAGCCCAGTCTATGCAAATCTCAGTTTCACTCACAGCTATCAGTCTAGCAGTTGAACAGTTTCACTGCATGAACTGGGCTGGTTTTAACCTCTATGGTGGATTTGGGGCGGGAGATATGCCACCATATAATTCATGACAGATAAAATGGATATTAAACTTTATGTAGATAGTGTATGTAGTGTACATGTGTCTCATGTTTGAACCCAGCATCATGTCTCATTCACAGATCTAACAGTCAGGAACCTGCTCATGAAAATAGTTCATATAAGGCTGTGAGATCAAATCCATTTCAATTTGGTTGTGAGCTCCATTTTTGGAATTGTTTTCGGGGCTGAAGTGATTGTAACGTTGAAGTAACGTTGAAGTAATGTTGAGGTCATAACATCTTTCGTTTTACTTCTTATTTTGCATTTGGACAGCTATTGTGTTTTCAAAACCTRAAATAACTTTTATATGATCTTTCAGGTCATAAAAAATATAACGGGTCACAACCATGATGATGGAGAACATCTGATTTAAATTAGGCTTTCTATCCTTATTCAAGGTTTCCTCGCTGATCAGTGTTCCATGTCACTGTCTCTTCCTCCTCAGCACCTGCAGTAGGTCCCAGCTGTAGCAGTACAGTCACTGTGCAGTCTGACTGAGGGAGGTTTTTGTACGGCTCTGTATCACTGTGTGAACACTGGACCATCGTGGTAACTCTGACAGTAGTAATCTCCTGCATCTTCAGCCTGGACTCCACTGATGGTCAGAATGAAGTCACTCCCAGATCCACTGCCACTGAATCTAGATGGAGTCCCAGACTGAAGTGTTGCAGCATTGTAAATAAGGAGTTTAGGAGCTCCTCCAGATTTCTGGTGATACCAGGCCATACAGGTGTTCCAGAATACAGAACAAGCTCTTGATACAGTCGCACTGGTTTTACAGTTTATAATAACTGTCTGTCCTGGGAGAACAGTTTTCTCTGTAGGATTCTGAGTCACAGTGACCTGTCCTCTGGATCCTGAAACAGAGATGTTTAAGTTTTTTTTAACTGTTTGTTTTGTCTGAATTTTAAATCATGTCATTCTCTCAGGGAAGAGGCAATAGTTTGATGTAATACTTCGATAAAAAAGTTAATTTAAGAGCATGATATTACAAAATCTTACCCTGAATTAAGAGCATCAATATCCACACAAAGCACCTGATAAAAGTCATTGTTGAAGTTCTGTTGTCATGAAGGACAGCTCTCAGTCATGAAGTGTTCAACTCACAGGGATATAAACACTCCCAGACCACTGAAGCATGTGCTGTCTATGCAGAGCATCATCACTATGCAAATAATKTTTTGGCCTGCTCCCCATCCACCATTATTCAGTCAACCTAGACCACTAAGGATCCATCAGATTACAACTGAGAGTCTGTTACAACCTGAAGATCTTGCTCCCACAATTGTCACCTAATAATCCTAGAAGTCCATATGAATATTGAAAATAAATCACGTGCATAAATTCAATGCTATTATTGGTTTAAGTACCATAACATATGATCACTATCAATGTTGTTTAGCAAGACAATACCATAATGAATACTGGATAATGTCACTTCTGAACATACAGAATATCACTTTGTCTGTTGACTAGTGTTATGGTAATATGGTATGGTTGATTAGTGTTATGGTAATATGGTATGGTTGACTAGTGTTATGTAATATGGTATGCTTCATTAGTGTTAATGTAATATGGTATGGTTGATTAGTGTTAATGTAATATGGTATGGTTGATTAGTGTTATGTAATATGGTATGGTTGATTAGTGTTATGGTAATATGGTATGGTTCATTAGTGTTAATGTAATATGGTATGGTTGATTAGTGTTATGGTAATATGGTCTGGTAAAATATTGATATCTATGGAAAAGAGGAATACCAGTCAGTTTCCACCTCCCAGTGATCACTGAATCACTTCCGGCCATGATTGGGAGTCCCATTGGGCGGCGCATAATTGGCCCAGCATCGTCCGGGTTTGGCTGGAGTAGGCTGTCATTGTAAATTAGAATTTGTTCTTAACTGGCTTGCCTAGTTATCTTTAAAAAAAAATGTTTATTGTAATGTGCCTCCCCCTGCAGGGAGAGTTGTGGTAGTGCAGGGAGCTATGTGGACTGCTGGACTACTGGACTGATACTGAGAGAAGAGGGGCTCCACTGTGCAGGARTGCTACTCTGTTCCTGACTGAGTTCAGCTCCCTCCCTCCTCTCATGTGTCTCTGATCAGACACACTGGGACTCTGTAGACCATCATTACAGTACATGAAACCCAGCATCTCCTCAACTTCTTAATAATACAATGTCCAATGGGTCTGAAGGCATTTTTTTTTAAATGTCAAGGTATCAGGAAGTCTGTTTTGTATGATACTAGATTTGAAGGATTTTTGAAGATACGGTTCTCCATGACCTCAAGAAAAATGTGTCAAAGAACCCATGGGATAGTGGCTGAATATGATCTAACAGCTTTGAGTTATCAGAAAAAGATATTGTTGTTCAGCTCTACTACACACTGTGTCATTGTACTGGATCATCTCCTCCCCTCAGCACCTGCAGTAGGTCCCAGCTGTAGCAGTACAGTCACTGTGCAGTCTGACTGAGGGAGGTTTTTGTACGGCTCTGTATCACTGTGTAAACACACATGGACTGCAGTTTAAACTCTGACAGCAGTAATCTCCTGCATCTTCAGCCCGGACTGCACTGATGGTCAGAATGAAGTCACTCCCAGATCTACTGCCACTGAATCTAGATGGAGTCCCAGACTGTAGGGTGCTTGTATAGTAAATGAGGAGTTTAGGAGCTGCTCCAGGTTTCTGTTGGTACCAAGCTAGACACTGTTTACCTGAACCACCACAATTCCCAACTGGATCAGTGCTAGCTTTCACAGCAGGAGTCTGAGTCAAAGTGTACTGACCTCTGGATTCTGAAAAAAAGACATCAAACAATTAGCAAGTACCTCCTTTAATCCTTTAACACATCTTAGTGTGTAAATCATATCATCATTTCAGTGTACCAAAATAGTTTAACATAAAACCAAGCAAATACAATCATCACCTTGAAAGCAGAACGCAAGTGTCCAGATGAACAAGGAATAGCACAGGTAGAGAGAGATTGCAAAATTAGAATCAATCTGTAATCTAATTCACATTAGCTAAATGAGAAATGTATCAATAACAGAAACTGAAACGCAATGATTACCAGATGGTTTCCTGGGACTGCCGATAGCTGGCTTTCAAGCGCTTTATCCTGGTGTGGCACTGCTCTGCAGTTCTGTAATAACCACGGAAGTTGAGCTTATCCGAAATCTCTGAGTATATGTGACTGTTCTGCTGCACAGTGTCGTCTCCCCAGAGCTCCAGGAGGATCACCGTCTCGCCGTCCACCCAGGGGATCCTCTGGCACGCCAACTACAGCCTCTGGATGGATCCGAGTCAAAGGGAAAGAGTGTGTGAGAAAGATTGGACCAATCCCAAACCATCCACTCACCAGGTAAAAAACCTATTATTGTTGTTATTTTAGATTCTGAACACAATTTTAAATCACACATTAGGAATGTGACCAAAATGCTGCAGCACGGTCCTGACCAAGACCAGAAGGAGAGTACACATTCCACTGATTTTAAAGGTTTCTGCACTGGCTGCCTATGAATTTTAGAATTCATTTAAAGATTATTTTTTTTATCAATCCATTATTGTGCACCCCAATACATGTCAAACATGCTTTTAAGTTATGTACKCAGTAGGTCCCTCAGTTCCTCTGGTTCTGGCCTTTTAACTATCCCAAAGCCTAGGACCAAGAGGCATGTAGAGGCAGCCTTTAGTTATTATGCCCTCAGCCTCTGGAATAGCCTGCCAGAGAACCTGAGGGGGGCTGAAACTGTGTTCATATTTATTCTTATTCTTAAAACATATTTTTACCTTTCCTTTCCTTAGGGTGCTTCTTTGTTGTTCAGTTTGTGTCATTATTTATTATTATTTTGTATCTTATGTTTGTTGTGTAGTAAATATTTCAGCTTTTATTTTCATTCGTTTTTTTTCCTGTAAAGCACATTGTGTTGCATTCCATGTCTGAAATGTGCTGTATAGATAAAGCTTGATTTGGTTGTATTATACTAGTACTTCAGTACTATCAGTCCCAATTGTATTAAATTAGTACTTCAGTACAATCGGTCCCTATTGTATTGTACTCGTACATCAGTCCTTATTGTATTGTACTAGTACTTCAGTACTATCAGTCCCTATTGTATTATACTAGTACTTCAGTACTATTAGGGTGGTACTGAGAGTGCTCTGTGTGTGAAAGTTCTCACTCTTGTGTGGAGGCTTTTGTACGGCGACTACACCACAATGAATCACTGTTGTACACTTTTGGAAGCGGCACAAAACTGTTGCTGAAAAATAAGTATATTTTTGTATTCTCTCATTGTCAGGTTTTGGCCAGGACTGTTCAGGTTTTGGTCACTAGATGTCCCCGTTGCACCTTTTTTGAACCTTTTGTTTTTTCCTTGCTCTATTATTGTTTGCACCTGTGTGTCGTTCCCTTGTTGATATTTAAACCCTGTGTGTTCCTTAGTTCTTTGCTCAGTGTTTGTAAGTTAGCACCCAGCCCCAGCCATACTGTTAAACTTTTCTCTTGTTGGATTTTCCAGAGGTTCGCTGGTTTTGTTCTTGTTTATTTTGGATTAGTCTTTTGAGGTTTGTTTTTTCCCTTGCTGTTCTTATCACTTTGTGGATTTTCTTTGTATTTTGGAAGATATCTATTTTTGTCTCTTGGCTTTTCTTTGGACGTTGTGGATTTATATTTTTGCCGGAAGATCTTTTCTTTGATTAAACTACCGTCTCTTGTACTGCTGTGTCTGCCTCATCTTCTGGGTTCTGCCAATTTATTTAGTGACTGTTTCTCACACCGGGTCCTGACACTCATTAAACAAAATGTAATCATGCTATTGAACAACGTTCAGAGGAAAGACTCTTAGGCTATATCTTTTTAGAGATTTCTGTGGACAGATTGGTAGAGGGCAGAGTCACCGAAGTGAAAGAATTGTTCACATACCACCAAGTTTATTTGGCAATAAAATTATTAAGTATTCTAACATGTGATTTAAAAAGAGCACATTTGTGTCTCAGAGTAGATTTGACAAAATTGATATGGAAATTTACACACCTGATTATTAAATCTGAATATGTGATATCTGTTTACTGCGTTTCTCCTCTCTTCCAGCTGGTCCCTCTGCCAGGCCCACAGTGTCTCTGCMCCCCCTGTCCTCTGTGCAGCTCTCTGGGGGCTTAGCCACACTGGCCTGCCTGATGAGTGGCTACTCCCCCCAGGGGGCGATGGTGAGCTGGGAGGTGGACGGAGCGGAGGTGAAGGAGGGGGTCCTGACCACCACAGAGAAGAGAAGGGTGGCCGCTATAGCGACAGCAGCACCCTGACCCTGAGCAAGGCACGCTGGGAAGAGGTGTACACCTGCAGGGTTGCCCATGATGACACCAGTGATTCGGCCACCTTCCGGAAAAGTCCCTGTAATGACAAGAGACCAGAGAAGGGGTCTAGAGAGTCCCCACATGGTGCTAGTTCTGGAAACAGTGTTAACCTCACGTACTAAACCCGGATCCGGGAGCACCCCCCACAGTAAAAAAGCTGACTAGCATAGCCTAGCATAGCGTCACAAGTAAATAGTAGCATCTAAATATCATTAAATCACAAGTCCAAGACACCAGATGAAAGATACAGATCCGTGTATCCAGCCATCATTTCTGATTTTTAAAATGTTTTACAGGAAGACACAATATGTAAATCTATTAGCTAACACTGATAGCAAAAGACACAATTTTTTTTCACCATTTTTTTCCTGCATCAGTAGCTATCACTAATTCGACTAAATAAGAGATATATATAGCCACTAACCAAGAAACAACTTCATAAGATGACAGTCTGATAACATATTTATGTATAGGATAGTTTTTTTTAGAAAATGTGCATTTTTCAGGTATAAATCACAGTTTACCATTGCAGCTGCAATCTGAAATAGCGTTGGAACAGCCGGAATAATTACAGAGACCGACGGCAAATTATAATTACTCATCATAAAACACTTCTTAAAAATACACAGCCTACAGCAATCGAAAGACACAGATCTTGTGAATCCAGACAATATTTCAGATTGTCTAAGTTTTACAGCGAAAAACACAATAATAAGCATATATGAGCGTACCACCAAATAGCCAGAATCACAACGCATTTACCAGCTGTAAATGTTAGCGATCGTAACAACCCAACAAAAGATATATAATACTAACCTTGATATACTTCACAGATGACAGTCCTGTAACATCATATTACACAATGCATATAGCTTTTGTTCAAAAGGTGCATATTTAGCAGCATAAATCTGGTATACTAATGTAATCAGTCCAAACATTGCATTCATTCTGCCCGCCCATATTGATTAGCGCCTATTCATAAAAAAATACTATCATAAACTGACTAAAAAAATAAATTGGACAACAATCGAAAGATAAATTAGTTCTTAATGCAATCGCTATGTTAGATTTTTAAATTAACGTTACTAGACATATAGTGTGCGTTGCAGCCAGACCAGTGCCTGCAAAAGTGGCGAGCAAACACTATACATTTTCCACATAAATACGGAATAACATCATAAATAGTTCCTACTTTTGGACGAGCTTCCATCAGTATCTTGGGCAATGTGTCCTTTCTTCAAAAGAATAGTTGCTTTGTTGTAAAACGTCCTCTTCACCTTTTGAATAGCTGCTACCGATAGCTATGTCGCACACACATGTCCCAAATCCTCAAACGAACTACTAAGTAATTCAGAAAAATAACAATATACTCGCATAAACTGATATAATCGGTTTCAAATAACATCGATGTATATGTTCTAACACCCATATTTAATTAAATTACCGACGGATACATCTCTGGTCGATAACTGAGCGTTCCAAAATTTCATCCTGAGTTCTTGCCTTGCGCCATTACGAACGAGGAAAAGAAATGTACTCTCGTTCCTTCTGCCTTATACCCGGACAGCTACGCAGAGAGCCCATTCCACTTCTCATTGGTTACTGACATCCAGGGGAAGGCGGGTGCAGTTCATTTCCAGCCATAGGATATACACAGACTTTAAAACTGAACCCAGATCAGAGCATAATTCTCAGACCTTCGCAAGTCATGTCAGGATTTTTGCTGTAGAAGGAGTTCTGTRCCACCCACAGACATAATTCAAACGGTTTTAGAAACTAGAGAGTGTTTTCTATCCAATAGTAGTAATAATATGCATATTGTACGAGCAAGAATTGAGCACTAGGCAGTTTAATTTGGAGACCAATTTTCGCTAAGTCGAAACAGCACCCCCTATAGTGACAAGAAGTTTTAAGAGATGAATGTTACAGTATAATAGTGAATAATATCAGGAGTGCTGTGTGATAAATTAACTATTTTGAGACTCAGTTGTTCATGTCTTCTTGCCTGAGATAAAGATTGTTTTGATTGAAAAATAACCCCAATACTTCATTTAATCATGATTCCAGTGATCACTATCTCATGAATATGCAGCACATTTCATACTAATTTAGATCAATCAGCTTCATTTATAATTTCAGCATATAGCTACTCTCATGATTTCAAACATAATTAAAAAGGCATATGATACAACAAATACTCTCCAATCATTTGTACAACTGAATGATCCTGTTATACTGTAGCTCCAATACCATGGAGAAAAATGTGTGATATTTGATAATAAACATGTAAGATCTGCTCTCAGAACTCACACTGCTAAATTGTTACTTTCCATGAAATATAAATGTATAATGTTTAATTCCTAATGTGGTGACAGTGCTGCTCTATTCTGGGGCAAGCAGAACCAGCCAGACCTGTCTATACTAATCTCAGTTTCATTGCCTGAAGTACCCAGTCACTATGACTGCCACTGAATCTAGATGGAGTCCCAGACTGAAGTGTTTTAGCATAGTAAATAAGGAGTTTAGGAGTTCCTTCAGGGTTCTGTTGATACCAGGCTAGGTAGATATTACCGCTGGTTTACTGCTGGTTTTACAGTCAATAGTGACTTTCTGTCCTCGGAGAAGTCACAATGTACTGTCCTCTGGATTCTGAAAAATATAATAAAAACATGTATATTAAATAAATATTACATATAGTAATGAATAGTTCTGGATAGAAATTGATCACATTTCCATTGTGTAGATTTAATTAATTTTCAACAATAAATTCAGAAAATGTTAACCTTGAAAGCAGACAGCCAGTGTCCAGATGAGGATGGTGATAAAAGTCATGGTTGTTGTGGTTCTGTTGTCATGAAGGCCAGCTCTCAGTCATGAAGTGTTAAACTCACAGAGATATTAAAACACTCCCAGAGGACTGAGGGACAGAACGCATAGGCAAGATGCAGTAGATGTATAGAGTACAGTATATACATATGAGATGAGTAATGTAGGGTATGTAAAACTAAAGGGGCATAGTTTAAAGTGGCTAGTGATACATGTATTACATAAAGATGGCAAGATGCAGTAAATGATATAGAGTCCAGTATATACATGTACATATGAGATGAGTAATGTAGGGTATGTAACATTATATTAAGTGGCATTGTTTAAAGTGGCTGGTGGTATTTTTACATAATTTCCATCAATTCCCATTATAAAGTGGCTGGAGTTGAGTCAGTATGTTGGCAGCGGCCACTAAATGTTAGTGGTGCTGTTTAGCAGTCTGATGGCCTTGAGATAGAAGCTGTTTTTAGTCTCTCGGTCCCTGCTTTGATGCACCTGTACTGACCTCGCCTTCTGGTGATAGGGGGTGAACAGGCAGTGCTTGGGTGTTGTTGTCCTTGATGATCTTTATGGCCTTCCTGGACATCGGTGGTGTAGGTGTCCTGGAGGGCAGGTGTTTGCCCCGGTGATGCGTTGTGCAGATCTCACTACCCTCTGGAGAGCCTTACGGTTGTGGGCGGAGCAGTTGCGGTACCAGGCGGTGGATAACAGCGACAGGATGCTCTGATTGTG
>NW_019944300.1:113357-129946 GCF_002910315.2 Salvelinus sp. IW2-2015 | reverse complement strand
AAGTAAGCCTACTTTAGAAATTACTGGAATCACAGGCCCCTACTTTTTGCTTACTCATATGTTTTTTAGATACCACAGTGTAGATAGCCGTTGAAACAAATCCCTGTTCTCAGCAGTATTGCATTGTTGTTGTGCCTCGAGATCCATGCATAACGACACTTTGCATAGAGAGGACACTATCACTCATTCATATATCTTTATGTACATATTCTTTATCCCTTTACACTTGTGTGTATAAGGTAGTAGTTGTGGAATTGTTAGGTTAGATTACTTGTTGGTTATTACTGCATTGTTGGAACTAGAAGCACAAGCATTTCGCTACACTCGCATTAACATCTMCTAACCATGTGTATGTGACAAATAAAATTTGATTTGATTTTTTATTAAACCATTCAGATAGTCCATTACACTTAGATCAAAGCACCTATACAAAAGTGAAATATGTGTCTGATTTCCGACAGAAAAAGTGGGATGGATGTTGAGTCTKTTCAGCAATATCCAACATAGCAACACTGCCTCTTTGATAGAATACAGAACCTCTCCAAAAACAACGCAGGAGACAAGAGAGACACAGGTCTTTGTAATTGTTAATACACCTCTTTGCCAGAAGTCATTGTTGAGTCATTGCATCTTTCCTGTGGCTCTACAAAACTGTTTTCAGARGACACTAATGCTTCCTCGTCGTCAGATTGGAATAATACTCAGGTTCAGTTGTGTCGACCTCGTCTGGCACTGCTCTGCTGTTTTCATGAAGCCCTGGTCAGCCATCATTTGAGAGATCTCTGTATAAATGTGTTCCAGTTCAGTGTTTCCCCTCAGGTCCACTTGGACTGTCACTGCCCCACATGTCGAGGAGGGCTTCAGTCTCCTCAATGCTCCAGGGGAGATCTAGTTCCCATGGTGATGGACAGCTGCCTGATTCTGGAGAGCCTAAAAAACTAAACAAAAAACAAAGGCCCAACGTTGATAGAATAACGTAAAAATAGCATTTACTGTACAGAGATTAGGAGATTGTTTCTTTACCTGTTCCTTGGACTTGTCCACCTGGGACCTSTCGCATGTCTGTGGCGCCGTTCGATTCCGCAGCCAGAGAGTCACAGGATAAATACTTGTTCCCAAATATTTGCACAAACTGATCATAGAATTTGCACTCCACTTTTTCCCCTCCAACCCTGGGAAAATAGAACATAACATTTGGTCGTTGACTCAATGCTTATTCCTCATATCTGGTTAGTTAATGAGGTTTGCTTATCTAACATGAGCATGGAAAACCTCTGACCATGAATACACAACTGTTCCATCAGTATGGCGTCTTCATAATCAATTTACAATTATAAATAGAGGTTACCAATTTCAGATCCATATCTTATCCCCCATGACTTACTGTTTGCTCTCACAGAACTGGCGGAAGTTGGCCTTTAGCCGCTTCACTCTAGACTGGCACTGTTCGGCTGTCCTCAGGTAGCCCTCGTTGGCCATGGCCTGAGAGATCTCGGTGAAAATGTGTCTGTTTTTGGTGCAGCCCTTCAGATCCTCCTGGACCTCGTCACTCCCCCAGATAATAGCAGGACCGCTACCTCCGCCTTTGTGCAAGGAGGAGCACTGCCAGAGCCCTGCAAAATGACCTCCAGCAGGCCACAAATGTGCATGTGTCAGCATATGGTTTCACAAGGGGTCTGAGGATCTCATCTCGGTACCTAATGGCAGTCAGGCTACCTCTGGCGAGCACATGGAGGGCTGTGCGCCCACAAAGAAATGCCACCCCACACCATGACTGACCACGCCCAAACCGGTCATGCTGGAGGATGTTGCAGGCAGCAGAACGGTCTCCACGGCGTCTCCAGACTCTGTCACGTCTGTCACATGTGCTCAGCTCAGTGTGAACCTGCTTTCATCTGTGAAGACACAGGGCCAGTGGCGAATTTGCCAATCTTGGTGTTCTCTGGCAAATGCCAAACGTCCTGCAAGGTGTTGGGCTGTAAGCACAACCCCACCTGTGGACGTCGGGCCCTCATACCACCCTCATGGAGTGTGTTTCTGACCGTTTTACCCGACACATGCACATTTGTGGCCTGCTGGAGGTCATTTTGCAGGCTCTGGCAGTGCTCCTCCTTGCACAAAGCGGAGGTAGCGGTCCTGCTGCTGGGTTGTTGCCCTCCTACGGCCTCCTCCACGTCTCCTGATGTACTGGCCTGTCTCCTGGTAGCGCCTCCATGCTCTGGACACTACGCTGACAGACACAGCAAACCTTCTTGCCACAGCCGCATTATGTTGCCATCCTGGATGAGCTGCACTACCTGAGCCACTTTGTGGGGTTGTAGACTCCGTCTCATGCTACCACTAGAGTGAAAGCACCGCCAGCATTCAAAAGTGACCAAAAACATCAGCCAGGAAGCATAGGAACTGAGAAGTGGTCTGTGGTCACCACTGCAGAACACTCCTTTATTGGGGTGTCTTGCTAATTGCCTATAATTTCCACCTTTTGTCTATTCATTTGCACAACAGCATGTGAAATTTATTGTCAATCAGTGTTAGCCCTTCCTTAAATGACCAGTTTGTTTCACGAAGTGTGATTGACTTGGAGTTACATTGTGTTGTTTAAGTGTTCCCTTTATTTTTTTGAGCAGTGTATATTATACACGTTGTATTTAAAGCAATGATCGCAGGCAYTGTTGTAAAAACGTAGGCCAAACACTGCTCAGGTGGTGAAATAAAATCAGTATTTCAAAAAAGTCACACACCTTTGTAATTTTCTGTACGGCTTCTGCTTGCAGGGCATTGCTTGTTTCCAATTTTCAAAAAATATCCGACAGTGTCGCAAATATATCTCAATAACAGGGTTATTTAGCTTGTTGTAGTAGTGTCAACGCAAACCAAAATGCTCTGATGCTATCTTGAACAAATATGGATGTATTTCTAATCAAAAACGTACAGCATTATCATAATCATTCTGCAGGACGAAATAGATATCTTTGAGCGCATAAATCATTCAAAAATATTAGGAGACTGCTTCTCGCAATTTGAACCTGGATGACCGAAAACAAAGATTCTGGTCTAAAACGCTTTAGTCCGGGTCGCATGAAGCCTGATTCCCCCATTGGTTGTGGAGAACCACAATTGCCCGGTTTTGCTATTGAAGGCCACTAGGCGGAGTAACCGCAACTTCCGGGTTGATTTTAAGGCCAACTGAGATATAGGCCAAAACATCCATATATATCATGTTTCCATGTGTTTCATATATTCATTATCCATATATGGCTAATCCCCTTTAAACAATAAAGTGTGTGTGTGTGTGAATTACACACTCTCCATTTAGAAACTCTGTGATACTGTATTTACTGTCGTTGCTTTGGCCTTTTGCCCTAAATGTCGTTTTTCTTTCATCACAGCTGATGAGGAAGAGTGTAGCCACATCAACATTGACAGACTTCCGGGAACGCTGGCGAAACAGACCAAACAGAACACGCCGGGGTTTGGGATTTGAGAAGTCAATGAGTTGTTCATTTTCTCGAAATCTAAAGAAACAACCTAGATTCGATACAATGTCTTAAGTATTTTAACATGTTTTTACTCCAACCTCGTGAAATTGACAAACTGACACCTTTTCATTTTCGTCAAAAGTACTTTATATCGAAGGAATGCCTTTGATTTGACTGGCCGCACATGCGCGGTTTGGCGTGAGACGCAACGACGTATTTCTACGCATATGCGCTTTGCTAGCCAACGTCGTCATGACATCGCCGAGTGTGATCGGGGATTTCTATTGGAGGAGCAGTTTTAGCCTATCTTCATACTGTATTGTCTTTGATGTAGCGGTATCCTGTGGTCCACTGTCCTAAACCAGGAAAAACAGTCGCGTTAGTCATTGCGAGATGGCTCAGCAATTGTTATTAAAAGTAATTTGCAATCATCAGGGAACATTGGACTATGCAGATCTGGCAGATATTGGGTGTGGGGCAGATATGTTCTGCGCTCTTGATAAACTTGTTGAAAACGATTTATGTTCTATAGCAGTGTCCAAAGGAAATGAACGCATTATTGCAAAAACGAAAGTTAGACGCTGCAAGGCTCAGCAATGTGATGGCTGCAATGATTTACACCTATGTAAATTGTATCTATTTGGGGACTGCACGAATAGTAGGGGAAGGTAAGCATAAAATATGTTTTATACGATATGGGCTAAATAGGTTGCGTTTAGACAGGCAATCAAATTCGGAACTTGTTTCCTTAATCTGATCTTTTTATTGCTGATGTGATTGGACAGAGGACCAATTATTGAAAAAAGATCAGAATTGGGCTGCCTGTCTAAACGCAACGATAGGACCAGAGAAGTCTTAAAGTAGGACAGTTTGTTTTGCATGGCCTGGTTAAACTCATCCAGGGCACCAGGCCATGCAAAACGAACTCGACCAAAGTTAGACTGTGTGCCTACACATTAAATGTGTCATTGCAACTGGTTATTACTATTATTACATTTGAGGTATTTCAGGCCAAAACTTGAAACTGCAACAGTGTTGAAAAATTCAATGGGGTTTAGATGTTGAATTAATTCAGCAAACTGAATTGTGCCTTGCATGTTTATTGACCTGTTTATTGATACTTTGACTCTCAGACGGACATGCCGCTTTGGCCATGACCTGCACTCTGAACACAACTCCAGAGTTTTAAGAGAGTATAAACTTGAGACGCTGAGTAGACAGGAACTCCGGCAGCTATTATTACAGAATGACAATTCCCTCCTTCCACCGGTAAGAGCCAACCGTTTACCTCTAACTGCTGATGTGGATCAGTGGAATGTGTGTGTCTGTGTGTGTGCAGGGCCAGATCCAGGCATAAGCAATGGGGTGGGGGAATCTATCGGGTCTCAATTTATTGTTGAGAGTTAGAATAGTGTAATACACAAGGTGCAATTTCAAAAWWWYWTTGTGTATCAGCAATTCTTCTCTTATTAGGTCAGTCACTGACAGTTACTCAATTAGTCATGTCAGCTAACCATTTTGAGATTGGTAAATTAGTCTATCCAGCTATCTAAACTTGTAGTAATCATGGCCAATACTGACCAGGCATGCAGGGCACATGCCCAGGGCCACTGACCTCCAGAGGGCCCCCATTGATTTTGTTAGTTACTTTCACTCAGATATCATTAACATGGCATAAGTCATGGCAAAATGTGTGAGGTGAGGGGGCAACCAAATCTCTCTTAGAGGCCCCAAAAGGATAGAACCTGCCATGTGTGTCTGTGTGACTGATGAAGAGGTGCTTTCTGAACATATTAAAATCCATTTGAATTCAATCACTTTTTGACAGCATCCCATTTTATGTAAATAAAACTTTCCATATGTTTGCCCATGGAAGAAGTGGTCAGATAGTGATCTTTTGGACTTGAACCTGTGCATGTTCATCCACTCCAAAATAACCGTCATCCATACTTCATGTATACTTTCCATTTGATGAATGGAAATAGACATCTGTTACAAAACACCAAAAAGTGCACCTAATGACATTCAGGGATTACCATTCATTAGCCTCCATTAACTGACAAATGTACCTTTTTTGTAGCCTGAAAAGTCAGAACACCTGACATGGGGCTGAAACTGTCCTGGGAAAACTGGGATGGTCACCCTAACACACATGGTCAACTTTACCAGACTAGGCTACAATGTGTATTACCATGAACTTCTAATAGGCCTACCGGTAGCCAGAGATGTTGTGGTAAAAAAAAAAAYAAGATGGGTAAACTCTGATTGCCGGTCACGGTGAAAAAAGGAACGCTCCCTATACTTTCAATGCATTTTTCTGAAAAAGGTGGGTAAATGGAATTTACTTGCTTTTACCCTCCAGTAGGCCTACAGCACTGCCGGTAGGCTACCCTGTCAACCGAGACAATTTTACACACATGAACACACGCAGAACGGGTAGCCTACATTCAATATAATAGGCCTAGGATTTGAATCAAAACATGTTTACACCCTACAGTGCATACGGAAAGTATTCAGACCCCTTGACTTTTTCCACATTTTGCTACATTACAGCCTTATTCTAAAATATATATATTTTTAAATACCCCATTATGACAAAGCAAAAAACAGGTTTTTAGAAAATGTTGCAAATAAAAAGAAACGGAAATATGACATTTACATAAGTGTTCAGACCCTTTACTCAATACGTTGTATGACGCTACAAGCTTGGCCCACCTGTATTTGGGGTGTTTCTCCCATTCTTCTCTGCAGATCCTCTCATGTTCTGTCAGGTTGGATGGGGAGCGTTGCTGCACAGCTATTTTCAGGTCACTCCAGAGATGTTCGATRGGGTTCAAGTCCGGGCTCTGGCTGGGCCACTCAAAGATATTCAGAGACTTGTCCTGAAGCCACTCCAGCGTTGTCTTGGCTGTGTGCTTAGGGTTGTTGTCCTGTTGGAAGGTGAACCTTTGCTCCTGTCTGAGGTCCTGAGCAGGTTATCATCAAGGATCTCTCTGTACTTTGCTCCAGGAATTATACATTTACAGTACATTCAGAAAGTATTCAGACCCATTCCCTCTTTCCACATTTTGTTACGTTACAGCCTTATTCTAAGGATCCGCACCTTTTTTTCAATTTTCGCCTAAAATGACATACCCAAATCTAACTGCCTGTAGCTCAGGCCCTGAAGCAAGGATATGCATATTGTTGATACCATTTGAATGGAAACACTTTGAAGTTTGTGGAAATGTGACAGGAATGWAGGAGACTATAACACATTAGATCTGGTAAAAGATAATACAAAGAAAAAAAACAACCGTTTGTTTTGTATTTTTTTGTACCATCATCTTTGAAATGCAAGAGAAAGGGCATAATGAATTATTCTAGCCCAGGCYCAATTTAGCACTGTATGTGCAAAGTTTTAGAGRGATCCAATGAACTATTGCATATCTATTCAAAATGTTGTATCAAGACTGCCCAAATGTTCCGAATTGGTTTATTCATACATTTTCAATTTCATAATTGTGCACTCTCCTCAAACAATTGCATGTTATTCTTTCACTCTAAAAGCTACTGTAAATTGGACAGTGCAGTTAGATTAACAAGAATTTAAGCTTTCTGCCCATATCAGATATGTCTATGTCCTGGGAATTTATTTTGTTTCTTACAACCTCATGCTAATCGCATTAGCCTACGTTAGCTCAACCGTCCCGCGGACGGGACACCGATCCTGAAGGATCGGTGTCAAATCTTTTTTTCCCCCCTCATCAATCCACACACAATACCCTATACTGACAAAGCGAAAACAGTATTTTTTTAGTTTTTTGCAAATGTATTAAAAATGTAAAAAACAGATACCTTATTTACATAAGTGTTCAGACCCTTTGCTTTGAGACTCGAAATTGAGCTCAGGTGCATCCTGTTTCCATTAATCATCCTTGAGATGTTTCTACAACTTCATTAGAGTCCACCTGTGGTAAATTCAATTGATTGGACATGATTTGGAAAGGCACACGCCTGTCTATATAAGGTCCCATAGTTGAGAGTGCATGTCAGAGCAAAAACCAAGCCATGAGGTCGAAGGAATTGTCCATAGAGCTCCGAGACAGGATTTTGTGAAGGCACAGATCTGGGGAAGGATACCAAAAAATGTCTGAAGCATTGAAGGTCTCCAAGAACACAGTGGCTTCCATTATTATTCAATGGAAGAAGTAAAGGGTCTGAATACTTATGTAAATGTGATATTTCAGTTTTTTATTTTTCATAAATTAGGAAAAATTTCTCAACCTGTTTTTGCTTGGCATTATGGGTTATTGTGTGTAGGTTGATGAGGGGGGGGGGGGGGAGAATAAGGCTGTAATGCAACAAAATGTGGAAAAAGTCAAGCGGTCTGAATACTTTCCGAATGCACTGTATGGATTTTTATGGTATTGTTTTCTCTTATTCAACCCACCTGCCACACACCCGCCATTCAGCCACACAATATTTAATGACCTTATACCTGCCCGCCCCGCGGATATAACTACGGGGACTGCAGGTTATAATTCAACTCGCACATTGCTACTTCAGAACAATTTAGCTAGTACACCATTGAAATGTAAATTGAAGTGAAATTTTAACTTCTAATTTCTACCACAAAGATGTCACCTTCTTCAAATGAGCGGACCAAGGCGCAGCGTGCATTGAGTTCCACATCTTTTTATACAAAGTGAACTAGAAACAAAACTTACAAAGAACGTGAAATTGTAGTGCCCAAACACACTAACAATATCCCACAAATGCAGGTGGGGAAAAAGCCTACCTAAATATGATCCCCAATTAGAGGCAACAATTACCAGCTGCCTCTAATTGGGAACCACACAAACCACCAACCTAGAAATCTAAAAACTAGATAACCCCCCAGTCACGCCCTGACCTAAACACCATAGAGAACGCGAGGGCGTGACAGTACCCCCCCCCCCAAAGGTGTGGACTCCGGACGTAAAACCTGAAACCAAATAGGGAGGGTGGGGGGGGGGGGGGGGGACTAGTGTCGGTGGCGGCGCCAGTGCGGGTCTTTGCCCCGGCCAGACCACGGGTCCGGCCATGGAGCCAGGTAGAACGCCGTGCCCGGACATCGGAGCAGAGGAGGGCCCCGGCCATGGAGCTGGGTTGGACGCCGCACCCGGACTGGGCACCGGCGCAGAGGAAGGCTCCTGCCATGGAGCTGGACTTGACGCCGTGCCTGGACTGGGCACCGGCGCAGAAGAAGGCTCCGGCCTTGGAGCGGGACTGGACGCTGTGCCTGGACTGGGCACCGGCGCAGAAGAAGACTCCGACCATGGAGTAGACTGGACGCCGTGCCTGGACTGGCACCGGCGCCGGAGGAAGGCTCCGGCCATGGAGCTGAGTTGGCCGCCGTGCCTGGACTGGGCACCGGGCAGAGGGGCTCCGGCCTTGGAGGGGGACTGGACGCTGTGCCTGGACTGGACATTGCGCAGAGCAAGGCTCCTGCCATGGAGCCGGGACTGGACGCCGTGCCTGGACTGGACATCGGCGCAGAGGAAGGCTCCTGCCATGGAGCGGGACTGGACGCCGTGCCTGGACTGAGAACCGGCGCAGAAGAAGGCTCCGGCCATGGAGCTGGACGCCGTGCCCGAACTGGGCACCGGCGCAGAGGAAGGCTCCGGCCTTGGAGCTGGACTGGATGCCGTGCCTTGACTGGGTACCGGCGCAGAGGAAGGCTCCTGCCATGGAGCGGGACTGGGGAGGCGCACTGGAGGCCTGGTGCGTGGAGCCGGCACAGGTGGCACCGGACTGGTGACACGCACTTCAGGGAGAGTGCGGGGAGCTGGCACAGGACGTACCGGACTGGGGAGACGCACTGGAGGCCTGGTGCGAGGAGCCAGCACAGGTGGTACCGGACTGGTGACACGCACTTCAGGGAGAGTGCGGGGAGCTGGCACAGGATGTACCGGACTGGCGAGGCGCACTGAAGGCCTGGTGCGTGGAGCCGGCACAGGTGGCACCGGACTGGTGACANGAGTGCGGGGAGCTGGCACAGGATGTACCGGACTGGCGAGGCGCACTGAAGGCCTGGTGCGTGGAGCCGGCACAGGTGGCACCGGACTGGTGACATGCACCTCAGGGCGAGTGCGGAGAGCTGGCACAGGATGTACCGGACTGGGGAGACGCACTGGAGGTCTGATGCGTGAAACCGGTGCAGATGTCACGTTCTTCAGCACGCCTGTGCTGCAGCATTCTCATCGCTACCACCTCTCTCCGGAACCTTTCATCAAATTCCTCCCCCGACTCCCAAAAAGGCTCTGTCACTTTCCTTGGGTCGACCGTCTCTATCGTCTCCCTGACGCTCTCTGGCTCTTCCCTCTGCTCAGCCGCCAGCTCCATGTGCCCGCCCCCCAAAAAATCTTCAGCTTTCTGTGGCCGTGGTCCCCAGCGTCGTCGCTGTCCTTCCTGCCAAGGAAGGGTCTCGTGTCATCCCATGATCTCCTCCCAGGTCCAACTTACTTTTCCCATCGTTGCACGCTGCTTGGTACTTGTTTGGTGGGATATTCTGTCACGTTCTTCAAAATGAGCGGACCAAGGCGCAGCGTGGATTGAGTTCCACATCTTTTTAATACAAAGTGAAACTAGAAACAATTGTGCACTCTCCCCGCTAATTGGGCAACTTTTGTAAATGTTTTGTTGACTGAGTGAGAGAAATGCTGTTAAATAAGAGGACTCAATGTACAATATCTTGAAATATGAGACGTTGAGGATTATAATAAATGCTGCTTTGATGTCATACAAGCAAGCCAAACACCTGTCCAAATGTGCACTTCACATTTTCTTATCATAAAACTCATATCATATACAGTGTCTACGTTTATGATCACTGTTTGTACAGTTACAATATGACATGGCATCATACCCTGAACAGAATAAGCCTATGTTTGTCTACTGTGGAAAAAAAATGCTGCTGCACAGGCACGTGAATGTATTCATGAATCCTTTTCTATGTGCACCAAAATTACAATCGGTTTCCTGAACTGCATTGTGAAAGCCTGACACTGTAATATCATATTTTATAACTTAGCTAGTCTTGTTGGCAATAGAACAAGCTTTCAAATCATGCACACCTGGCTCAGATTGCAATTGATAAAAATCGCTTGTTTATTTTTTATTATTATGATTTTTTATTTATTATGATATTTCCTGCAGCTATGGGAAAAGCCAATGGCGATGAGGCCATGAAATTTATAGCACGCTTCAGACAACCATGGCCAATATGACTGTACAGCAAATGTTGCAATGGTAAAACGTTTGATACAATTTTCACCTGACATTTTCACTCTAATTCCTGCCTAATATGTTGGCATGCATCATTCATTTTTTTACCAATTTCGATATTTTGAATAATGTGAAAGGCATTTTGCACTGATTCATACAGTATAATGGTTTAAAAACTGAATTTGTATAGTATTACCGTTATAGCCACATACTCTGCACTCCCGTTAAACAACTCTAAATCGCTTTGGCACAGTCATTACTTGCCGATATTGTTGCATAAACATTTGAAAGGTCTATAATTTTTACCGAACACAATGCCTTCAATTGCCCACTTATAGGCATGACCAATTTTTAGGTATCTTTATTAACAATGTGATATTCTGCTTGAAATAACATGTAGGTTAATGAAATAATCGAAAGAAAAATTTGATTATTTATTAGCCTAGTGGTAGGCATATATCATGTGAATTAGGCCTCATGTAAAATCATTGTCAAAAGCGCAAGAGGTACTGTTGCATGTAGGTCTAGATTATTTATGGGTTGATCATATAGAAATATCAACACAGTCTTTCAACTCCAAAGCAATTGCCTGTCTATGGTGCCGGATCCACTGACTCACTGCCTTTTTCTATATCAAGACACCTGCTGGTAACTCTTATCTGGTTAGGACAGCTCATGACGTGTCCTAAACATCTGTCGTCTAGGTGTGATTCTTACGACTAAAGATGCTTCTTGCATAGCTTTTTTATTGTCTCTATGCGCCACATTTATGGACAATTGTCTACCCTGAGATGCTTTGTGGATACGACCCCAACTCTCAGACGCTCAAAGAAGAGGTCGTTGCCCTGATCAGTGAGATGCACGCCATCCCTAAGGTACTCCCAGGGATACAGTACTTTATGGCAGAGTGGCAGATTGTGGGCATACGCCTGTCACAGAGAAATGCAAACACCAGCTGGTTGACGGAGCACTGTGCCATCTCTATGCGCTTGTTGATGTTCCCCATCCCACTGAAACATCCAACTCSTCTACTGTGGGATGTCAGAGTAGGTCACCGTTGTCAGATATTCAGATGACTACCTCCAAATCAGCTCACATCTGACGCACCAGGGCTGTCTCCTTTGTGTGTCCCACGTCGCGTCCACCGATGTGGATGACTATGATACATTCACAGTCACACCTCGCCTTGGTGAGAGAGAATATTTCAGAACCCTTCCATTAAGAACAGCTCATCCATTTTTTGCGCTCCTGTAGTCATCTAGCCACATTTTGTAATCGCATAGTAAATATTTGCTTCAGTCTTTGTTTCCTTGCTCTCACCAATTTGCTTTGAGCAATGATCAGTAGGATTATGAGCTGGGATCTTATTAATAAATAAAATGCACAACATTGTGAGGGTTCACAGGGAGAGCATGTGTTAAGCTGTATAATAATGTTGAATAATCACTTTCTGGTGAAAAACCATGGAAATTAAAAACAAAAAACTATGTTTTAAGTGAGAATAGGCATTGGTCTGAAGCCGYAAAAGAAATGAAATTCACARGAGCACCACAATGTGTCACGCCCTGACCTTAGAGAGCCTTGTTTATTCTCTATTTGGTTAGGTCAGTGTGTGACTTGGGTGGGCAAATCTATGTTTCTATTTCTTTGTTGGCCTAGTACGGTTCCCAATCAGAGGCAGCTGTTTATCGTTGTCTCTGATTGGGGAGCATACTTAGGCAGCCCTTTTTGCCAACCTTAGATTGTGGGATCTTGTTTTTGTACTGTTGCTTTCCAGCGCTACAGAACTTTACGTTCGTTTTTATATTTAATTTTTTTTGGGGTGTCATCAATAAAATAAAGATGTACGCCTACCACACTGCACCTTGGTCTCATTCCAACGACGGACATAACAGAAGATCCCACCACAAACGGACCAAGCAGCGTGGTCAGGAGGAGAAGACACGACGGAAACCCGAGAGGCAGCCCCCCKKAAAAATATTGGGGTGGCAGATGACGTGGGTGTCGGTGCTGAGGGGTGACTCCGAGACCGAGGAGGAATTCTTGGACCGTTTGAGCGAGGAGTGATTCGCAGTGGAGAGGGATGAAAGAGTTCGGAGAACTTGGAGTCTGGAGCAAGACAGTCACTTTGAGGAGCGTGTGACCCTTCAGGCACCATGCTTTGCGGTTACACGTACTGTGTCTCCGGTACGCATCCACAGCCCGGTGCGCTCTGTGCCAGCTCCCCGCATTTGCCATGCTAGAGTGGGCATTAAGCCAGGATGGATTGTGCCGGCTCAGCGCTCCTGGTCAACGGTGTGTCTCTTCGGCCCAGGATATCCTGCGCTAGGGCTAGGGTGAGCATCCAGCCAGGACGCGTTGTGCCAGCTCTACGCTCCAGACCTCCAGTGCTTCTCCTCGGCCCAGGATATTCTGCGCCGGCTCTGCGCACTGTATCTCCGGTGCGCCTTCACAGCCCAGTGCATCCTGTGCCAGCGCCCCGCAGTTGTCGGGCTAGGTTGAGCATCCAGCCAGGACGGGTTGTGCCAGCTCTGTGCTCCAGACCTCCGGTGCGTCTCCACGGCCCAGTATATCCTGTGCCAGCTCCACGCACCCGGTCTCCTGTGCGTCTGCCCAGCCTGGTAAGCCCTGTGCCAGCTCTACGCACCAGGCCTCCAGTGCAATTTCCGCCACCCGGTGGTAAGCCCTGTGCCAGCTCCACGCACCAGGCCTCCAGTGCGTCTCTCCAGCCCGATGTGTCCTGTGCCAGCTCTACACAACCAGGCCTCCAGTGATGATCCATGGCCCGAAGCCCTCCAGTGGTGATCCATGGCCCGAAGCCTCCAGTGATGATCCATGGCCGAAGCCTCCAGTGATGATCCATGGCCCGAAGCCTCAGTGATGATCCATGGCACGAAGCCTCCAGTGATGGTCCATGCACGAAGCCTCCAGTGATGATCCATGGGCCGAAGCCTCCAGTGATGATCCATGGACCGAAGCCTCCAGTGATGATCCATCGTCCGGAGCCTGCAGTGATGATCCATGGCACGAAGCCTGCAGTGATGATCCATGGCACGAAGCCGCCAGTGATGGTCCATGGGCACGAAGCCTGCCAGTGATGATCCATGGGCCGAAGCCTCCAGAAATGATGATCCATTGGCACAAGCCTCCAGTGATGATCCATCGTCCGGAGCCTGCAGTGATGATCCATGGCACGAAGCCTGCAGTGATGATCCATGGCACGAAGCCTGCAGTGATGATCCATGGCACGAAGCCTCCAGGGATGGTCTGCAGTCCAGAGCCTTCAGCGACAGTCTGCAGCCTAGAGCCTTCAGCGGGGGTTCCCAGTCCGGAGCCGCCTGCGAGGGTTCCCAGTCCGGAGCCTCCAGCGACGGTCCCCAGTCTGGAGCTTCCAGAGACGGTTCCCAGTCCGGAGTCCGCGACGACGATCTACGGTCCGGAGTCCGCGACGACGATCTACAGTCCGGAGTCCCCGGCAACGATCCCCGCACCAGAGGCGCCACCAAAGTGGGGGGAGCCTCAAGCGGAGCAGGGTCTGCGTCCCGCACTGGAGCCTCCACCGAGATGAGATGCCCACCCGGACCCTCCCCTATAGGTTCATGTTTGCGTCCGGAGTCCGCACCTTTGGGGGGGGGTTACTGTCACGCCCTATTCTCTATTTGGTTAGGTCAGGGTGTGACTTGGGTGGGCAAATCGATGTTTCTATTTCTTTGTTGGCCTAGTACGGTTCCCAATCAGAGGCAGCTGTTTATCGTTGTCTCTGATTCGGGAGCATACTTAGGCAGCCCTTTTTTCCCACCTTAGATTGTGGGATCTTGTTTTTGTACTGTTGCTTTCCAGCGCTACAGAACTTTACGTTCGTTTTTGTATTATTATATATATTTTTTGGTGTCATCAATAAAAGAACGCTTACCACACTGCACTTTGGTCTCATTCCAACGACGGACGTAACACAATGCCTATTCCACCCATGCTCTACCAAGGTTTTCCAGCACACAGCTTTGACCTACTACAGTAGCTATGTTGGTCTATTGTACTTCAAACTGTGTAGGCAGGTTGCTTAGGATTCAAACCTTCTCAAACAGCCGAATTCATACTCTTCAGGGGGATAATGGACTGTACAGTGTATTATTGTTGCATAACCATCTTTATTGCAAAAATAAATACAAGTACAAACAACTTTAAGCTACATCGAATTTTGACATCGGTAATGAACTGTCCATTGATCAGCACAGCAATTGATAAAACAGGACCCTATTTGAAACACAAGTGGTTTGTCAATATTTGTCAATATTACAGTTACAGAAATGAGGTATGCAGACCTGTTGGGCACATACTGACCAAAAAAGGATGTTATTTTTTCAATGACATGTATTGCTAAAATAAAGGTTTAAGAAAATACAGGGATGCACCACATTACTACAAGACAAAACAGTTCAATCAAGCCTGATCGTCTTTTAAGTATAAAAGCAAAGCTTGTTTTAATTACATTTTTTTTAAAGCATGAAAAGGTAGCGTAATGGTATAATGTCTTACTGTGGTGGGTGAAGAATCCAATGCTTTACCTTGTATGTGGTACAAACCACATTATTGTGGAAGCACCTCTTCTAAGAGTATGAATTAGGCTGTTTTATTCTCACTTAAAACATAATTTTTTGTTTTTAATCTCTTGAATGTTTTGGCATTAAGGTCCAAAAACTGTAGCACTTCTACAATGGGTAAATATGTATGGAAAGTTCTGTTCAAATCAATAGGGGTTCTGTCAAAAAGTGATTGAATTTAAATGGGTTTACCCAGTAGCTCTGTGTGTTCATCTCATGCTTTCTTGCATATAGAGTATGGTAAACAAGTATTTTAAAAGCCTTGTCACTCACTCTTTCAGGTGTGCAACTCTTATAACAAAGGCACCGGGCCATATGGCAACTGCCCTGATCAGGAGGGGTGCAGGAGACTTCACGTGTGTGACAGGTACATCAGAGGAACCTGTTCCTCGGGAGCCGACTGCAACAGGTGTCATGACTTCTTCGAACCCCACCCACAAAGGACTCTGCAGCAGAGGGGAGTGCCAAACGATCTAATGGCGTCCATGTTGTCCACCTACCGGAACATCCAGGCCATGAAAAGTGAAGGTGCCAGCGGTGCTGCTTCTATCAACAGGCCCCAGAGCTGTCCTCAGAGAAATATAGGTAGATGGCTGCAGGAACAAACATCAGGGTTGTGTTCAGTGGGGAATAATGTTTCAGAACAGTCACTATAGTTGTCTGCAAACCCTTACTTGGAAGTATTTCTCTATGGACTTGCTTGCCAGCCAGGGTTGGGGTCAATTCTATTTAAATTCCAGACCAGTCAATTAAATAAGTACAATGAAATTCCAATTCTCTGAAATGCTTTTCAATAACTAGGTTTCCATTAAACCTTTTTATGCGAGTAAAGTACAGTTGAAGTCGGAAGTTTACATACACTTAGGTTGGAGTCATTAAAACTCGTTTTCAGCCACTCCACAATTTCTTGTAAACAAACTATAGTTTTGYCAAGTCAGTTAGGACATCTACTTTGTGCACGACACAATTCAATTTTCCAACAATTGTTTACAGACAGATTATTTCACTTATAATTCACTGCATCACAATTCCAGTGGGTCAGAAGTTTACATACACTAAGTTGACTGTGCCTTTAAACAGCTTGGAAAATTCCAGAAAATGATGTCATGGCTTTAGAAGCTTCTAATAGGCTAATTGACATAATTTGAGTCAATTGGCGGTGTATCTGTGGATGTATTTCAAGGCCTACCTTCAAACTCAGTGCCTCTTTGCTTGACATCATGGGAAAATCAAAAGAAATCAGCCAAGACCTCAGAAAAAA
>NW_019944300.1:108616-113332 GCF_002910315.2 Salvelinus sp. IW2-2015 | reverse complement strand
ATAAGTTGGGTGAATTTTGGCCCATTCTCTGCAAGAGGCTGGTGACTGAGTCAGGTTTGTAGGTCCTCCTTGCTCACACACACACCTTTTCAGTTCTGCCCACAAATTGTCTATAGGATTGAAGTCAGGCCTTTGTGATGGCCACTCCTAATACCTTGACTTTGTTGTCCTTAAGCCATTTTGCCACACTTTGGAAGTTATGCTTGGGGTCATTGTCCATTTGGAAGACCCATTTGCGACCAAGCTTTAACTTTCTGACAGATGTCTTGAGATGTTGCTTCAATATATCCACATAATTTCCCTTGCCTCATGATGCCATCTATTTTGTGAAGTGCACCAGTCCTTCCTGCAGCAAAGCACCCCACAACATGATAATGCCACCTCCGTGCTTCACGGTTGGGAAGGTGTTCTATGGCTTGCAAGCCTCCCCCTTTTCCCTCCAAACATAATGATGGTCATTATGGCCAAACAGTACTATTTTTGTTTCATCAGACCAAGAGACATTTTTAAAAAAAGTACGATCTTTGTCCCCATGTGCAAACCGTAGTCTGGCTTTTTTATGGCGGTTTTGGAGCAGTGGCTTCTTCCTAGCTGAGCGGCCTTTCAGGTTATGTCGATATAGGACTTGTTTTACTGTGGATATAGATACTTTTGTACCTGTTTCCTCAGCATCTTCACAAAGGTCCTTTGCTGTTGTTTTGGGATTGATTTGCACTTTTCGCACCACAGTACGTTCATCTCTAGGAGACAGAACGCGTCTCCTTCCTTAGCGGTATGACGGCTGCGTAGTCCCATGGTGTTTATACTTGCGTACTATTGTTTGTACAGATGAACGTCGTACGTTCAGGCATTGGAAATTGCTCCCAAGGATGAACCAGACTTGTGGAGGTCTACAATTTTGCTACCAAATACTAATTGAGCGTATGTAAACTTCTGACCCACTGGGAATGTGATGAAAGAAATAAAAGCTGAAATAAATCATTATCTCTACTATTATTCTGACATTTCACATTCTTAAAATAAAGTGCTGATCCTAACTGACCTAAGACAGGGAATTTTTTACTAGGATTAAATGTCAGCAATTGTGAAAAACTGAGTTTAAATGTATTTGGCTAAGGTGCACGTAAACTTCCGACTTCAACTGTACATGTTGGATGAAAAATGTCATGACAGGCCTGAAAAATAAAATGTATTGGTAAACTTTCCAAATGTCGACATAAAAATACGCTGGACAACGTAAGTTATTATGCGAGAAATGGCGGAAACGCTTTTATTCACAAATATTGAAGTAAACTTGGAGTCACGGGATGACATGTTGTGTGGTCCTCCCCCTACGACTCGGGATGCAGTTTACCAGGCCACAGATGAAACAAGTTATGATGAACTTCTCAGGGTGGTGAAAGTGCAAGGTGATAAGCTTGATGCTCCTTTCCAATAAACATTGAGGGTTTTATTCTGGTGACATGATCATCAATGCTTGGCTGCCATTTGACAAGTAAAAAATTATCTTGCTCTTTTGTCCATAATAATCTCATCATGTAGACTGTACCCACAACTGTATCTGCGAGCTGGTGGCTAGAGCGCACGTGCCAATACCTGAGGGGGCACATTCGCTATATAACGCAAAACCAATTATTCGGTACATGGGAATTTAACGGCAAAAGTAATTTTTCTGTTCACTATGTCATCATGCACATCCTTTTATKCACAACAAGTCAATTTGATGGAAACACGTCTTTGGTGGGAAAATGCGCAGATAGTTTGGATGGAAACCTAGCTAGTGAGGAAAATGTGGAATTGGAATTTGGTTTACTTCATGAGTGAACTGGAATTGACCCCAACCCTGTTGCCAACTTTGATTTCATGTAACTAAATGTTTGTTTGTTAATTTGTTTATTTACAGTGAGGAATGAGATCTGCCTGTTCTTTGTCAAGGGGGACTGCAAACAAGGAGGTACATTTAACGACGGAGATATTGTGTGTGGAGGCAGAGTGACTAGAGSATAGCTTTCCCATGTTTGCTTTGGCAGAACAGCTGCAAGGGCTTTGCCCCATTTTTACTCAGGAAGAAGATATGGCAGCCGGCCGGATATGAGTTTATCTATAACTTTCAAGGTTGTCAGTAGATACACAATACAAACCCTGTGAAACCACAATTCAGGGACAAATCAGGCTGTTACCCAGGTGCAACAATGATACTCAGCAACATATCACATCTCACTGCAAATGAATGACTTTCAGAGAAATGCTCGAGAGTCCACTTCAAAATGCCCTASAAGTGGYAAGTGAACGATGGACAGACTTGGTCAGCTCTGCCAGAAAACGAAGCACTCGAGAGAGACTTCTGTGACCCTTCTAAGATKCACAGGTATAGTATGTTGTTATGTCATACTTAAAGATAGACTCAGCAATTTCCGCAACAACTAAGAGCGTTGGAGCGCAAGCCTCAACTATCCACGCTGTTTTGGTCCCGTGGCTTCCACATTGTAACAGCGTGAKGCAAACCCGTGCACATGTGCAGATTTAGTACTGTGTGTGACTGTCCTGCATCTCGCTCATCTCAATATCTGCGGTGCTGCTCGTGGCAACGTCATTTCSCTGAGTCTACCTTTAACTAGCAAAAGTGTTTTTAACCATTTACATTTGTTATGCCTTCACAGTGAGGGAGCTGAGCGTGTGCGTTTCGACTCCATGAGCCGCGGATTATGGGATGTTCGCCGTCTCTCCACAGTTTCCTCTGTGACCAAYCCCACATACGTACTCACCACAGAGTGGGTGTGGTRCTGGGAGGACGAGTACGGCAAATGGGTCCAGTACGCATCCATCGTAAGTGGTGTAAAACACTCAAACAGGCTGATGTGTTATGAGGACAATAATAGAGATAGTAAACTGTTATTCCCCTTGAATTTGAGTTTTTTTTCTATAAATCACAGAAAGAGATGCACAGATTGTCATCCATCACCAGTGAAGACCTTGAGAAAAGGTTCCAGGAGGATCAAAGTGCTGTGGTGAAGTTCACTGCAGGCCAGCAGTCTTATGAGCTGAGTTTCAGAGGTAACACATTTCAAACTATTGAAAAACAGCTCTCATGTGCAACCTTCTGTAATAGTAATAGTAATAGTAATAATAATAATATATTTTAGTTATAAGCGCTTAACACAAGTTACAGTTAGAGTCTAAAAGGCTACTCTTATATACTACCTTTTCGAACACCTACTCCTAGAAAAGTTTTAGAACACCTACTCATTCAAGGTTTTTCTTTATTTTGACTATTTTCTACATTGTGTAGAATAGTAGTGATGACATCAAAACTATGAAATAATCATGTACTAACCAAAAAAATGTTAAACAAATCAAAATATATTTTATTTTGGAATTCTTCAAATAGCCACCCTTTGCCTTGATGACAGCTTTGCACACTCTTGGCATTCTCTCAACCAGCTTCACCTGGAATGCTTATCCAACAGTCTTGAAGCGGTTCCCACATATGCTGAGCACTTGTTGGCTGCTTTTCCTTCACTCTGAGGTCCGACTCATCCCAAACCATCTCAATTTGGTTGAGGTCAGGGGATTGTGGAGGCCAGGTCATCTGATGCAGCACTCCATCACTCTCCTTRCTGGTAAAATAGCCCTTACACATCCTGGAGGTGTGTTTTGGGTCATTGTCCTGTTGAAAAACAAATGATAGTCCCACTAAGCTCAAACTAGATGGGATGGCGTATCGCTGCAGAATGCTGTGTTAGCCATGCTGGTTAACTGTGCCTTGAATTCTAAATAAATCACAGACAGTGTCACCAGCAAAGCACACCCACACCATAACACCTCCTCCTCCATGCTTTACAGTGGGAAATACACATGCAGAAATCATCCGTTCACCCACACCGCGTCTCACAAAGACACGGCYGTTGGAACAAAACATCTCCAATTTGGATTCCAGACCAAAGAACAGATTTCCACTGGTCTAATGTCCATTGCTCGTGTTTSTTGGCCCAAYCAAGTCTCTTCTTATTATTGGTGTCCTTTAGTAGRGGTTTCTTTGAGGCAATTCGACCATGAAGGCCTGATTCACACAGTCTCCTCTCAACAGTTGATGCTGAGATGTGTCTGTTACTTGAACTCTGTGAAGCATTTATTTGGGCTGCAATTTCTGAGGCTGGTAACTCTAAATAACTTATCCTCTGCAACAGAGGTAACTCTGGGTCTTCCATTTCTGTGGCGGTCCTTATGAGAGCCAGTTTCATCATAACGCTTGATGGTTTTTGCGGCTGCACTTGAATAAACTTTCAAAGTTCTTGACATTTTCTGGATTGACTGACCTTCATGTCTTAAAGTAATGATGGACTGTCATTTCTCTTAGCTAATTTGAGCTGCTCTTGCCATAATATGGACTTGGTCTTTTACCAAATAGGGCTATCTTGTGTATACCATCCCTAACTGGTCACAACACAACTGATTGGCTCAAACGCATTAAGAAGGAAAGAAATTCCACAAATTAACTTTTAAGAAGGCACACGTGTAACGATTGTCGTCTGGAGAAGGAGAGGAGGACCAAGTTGCAGCCTGGTAAGTATTCATAAATARGTTTCTTTAATAAATATGAACACTAACAAAACAACAACACGACAAACGAACAGTTCTGAAAGGTGACGACAAACACTAAACAGAAAATAATCACCCACAACTCAAAGTGGGAAAACAGGCTACCTAAATATGGTT
>NW_019944300.1:100929-103166 GCF_002910315.2 Salvelinus sp. IW2-2015 | reverse complement strand
TCATCACTGGAGGCTTCTTGCCATGGATCATCACTGGAATGGAGAGACACACAGGAGGCCTGGCTCTGGGAGAAGGCACAGGACTCACCAGGCTGGGGAGACATGCAGGAGGGTTAGGGCTTAGCACAGGCACAGAACTCACCAGGCTGGGGAGACATGCAGGAGGCCTTGTCCTTGGCCGAGGCACCGGATGCACTGGACCGTGGAGGCGTACTGGCGGTCTCGAGCGCAGAGCTGGCACAACTCTTCCTGGCAGGATCCCCCCTGTAGCCCGGCAAGTGTGGGGAGTTGGAACAGGCCGCACTAGGCTGTGCTGGCGAACCGGGAACACCGTGCGTAGGGCTGGTGCAGTATACCCCGGGCCGAGGAGATGCACTGGAGACCAAATGCGCTGAGCCGGCATCATCCCTCCTGGCTCGATGCCCACTCTAGCCCGGCCGATTCGAGGAGCTGCGATGTAACACACCGGGCTATGCGTGCGCACTGGAGACACCGTGCGCTTCACCGCATAACACGGTGCCTGCCCAGTCACTCTCTCGCCACGGTAAGCACGGGGAGTTGGCTCAAGTCTCCTACCTGAGTCCGCCAATCTCCCCGTGTGCCGCCCCCCCCCAAAAAAAAATCTGGGGCTGCCTCTCGTGCCAGTTACCTCGCGCCACATCCTCGTAGTGTCGCCGCTCCGCTTTTGCTGCCTCCAGCTCCTTTTTCGGACGGCGATACTCTCCCGGCTGTGCCCATGGTCKTTTGCCGTCCAAAATTTCCTCCCATGTCCAGGAGTCCATTTTCCCATGCTGCTTGGTCATTTGTTGGTGGATGATTCTGTAACGATTGTCATCTGGAGAAGGAGAAGAGGACCAAGGTGCAGCGTGGTAAGTATTCATAAATACGTTTCTTTAATAAATATGAACACTAACAAAACAACAACATGACAAACGAACAGTTCTGAAAGGTGACGACAAACACTAAACAGAAAATAATCACCCACAACTCAAAGTGGGAAAACAGGCTACCTAAATATGGTTCTCAATCAGAGACAACGATAGACAGCTGCCTCTGATTGAGAACAACACACACGGCCAAACAAAGAAATAGACAACATAGAACACSAGACATAGAATGCCCACCCAAACTCACGCCCTGACCAACCAAAATAGAGACATAAAAAGGATCTCTACGGTCAGGGCGTGACAACATGTTAATTGAAATGCATTCCAGGTGACTACCTCATGAAGCTAGTTGAGAGAATGCCAAGCGTGTGCAAAGCTGTCATCAAAGGCAAAGGATGGCTATTTGAAGAATCTCAAATATAAAATATATTTGGATTTGTTTAACAATTTTGTGGTTACTACATGATTCCATGTGTTATTTCATAGTTTTGATGTCTTCACTATTATTCTACAATGTAAAAAATTGTAAAAATAAAGAAAAACCCTTGAATGAATTGGTGTTCTAAAACTTTTGACCGGTAGTGTACGCCCCTCGTACACATTCTAGTACTAAAATCGGCAGCAGGTAGCCTAGATGTCAGAGATGTTGAACGGTAACTGTAAGGATGCTGGTTCAAATGGTTATTATTGGAATTACAGACATGACGCAATATAACGAAAGATTTGGTACTATAAGGATGGTCAGACGACGTCCTGTCTTTGTTTCAACTGTGGACGCACAAGCTGCAAGAAGCAGGTAATGTATGAATGGGAATGGACTGAGAATGGGTATATGTTCTGAATCCATTTTTTTTTTATTACACCATTTCTATATTTACCTAATAGATTACTTAGAATCATAATGTTCTTTTCTTAGTGTTGTATATGAAGGTTTTTTCATATGTCCTTTCAGGAGAAATGGACCACGCAACCCCTCTCAGAATTTCAGAGCTGTTCCTGGATCTTGGGACAAGTCTGCGATACCTGACATTGGATACAAGGTAACTTGTTTACATGAGATTCTACTGCTTTGACTTGCAGGGAAGTTTAACATTGCCTTTCATTTGGTTTCAGCTGTGACAACCATTTTGTTTTCCCCTCCTGCAGACAGTCACTCTTCTGAGTTCTGACAGGGACTATCAGAAGGTCCAGAGACTTTTCAACAACACCATGAGGGGCTTCCAAATCACCAGCATCGAGAGGGTCCAAAACAGGGACCTCTGGGAAGTCTTCCAGTGGTATGTTTACATCAACTCTCACACACAATCCTAGCATGTTACTTCCAAACTACTATGTAAAGCCTGGCTTGAA
>NW_019944300.1:87383-100239 GCF_002910315.2 Salvelinus sp. IW2-2015 | reverse complement strand
AACAGCAAGGAGCTACATCTCTTCCACGGAACGGACCCAAAACACGTAGACGCCATTTGCAGAGATAACTTCGACTGGAGGCTGTGTGGAACCAATGGAACTGTGTATGGCGAAGGTACCTCATGTTAACCAACTGTCAGAAGTGTAGTCAGATTTTAGAAGCAGTCATGATCTCATTATAGTCWGTCATTTTGTTTTACTGATGATCTTCTCTGTTTGTTTAAGGGAGTTACTTTGCCAGGGATGCCAAGTACTCACACAGCTACACCAGCAACTCAGGAGTGAGGTCCATGTTTGCTTGTCAGGTGCTTGTTGGCGACTACACACGGGGGAACTCGGACCTCCGTCGCCCCCCTCCAAAAGGCGAGGGAAGCCCGACTCTCTATGACAGCTGTGTGGACAATGTCCTGAACCCATCCATATATGTGGTTTTTGAAAAGCACCAGGTGTACCCCGAATTCCTCATCAAATACGATGATGGCGTCTTGCACTTGTCCTCTTTGGCTCCAGCTCCACCCAAGACTGTCTCTATCCAATCCACTTCCTTGACCCCAACATCCAACCGGATTCAAGCCACAGCTGCTGCTACCACATCGAAGAGTGTTCCATCCACTTTGAGTCCATCTAAAACTGCAGCCACAACTTCCTCAAATCCAACCCGTTCTCTTCCCGCCTCGCGGTTTCTCCCAAAACCTGACCAAACCCCATTAGCATTCAGTCAATCTCCAGTCCTCATAAAGCCAGCCCTAACTTCTCAATTGGTGGATACCACCCTAGGCCCAGATATCACTCCCTCATTTGCAAACCTCTCTCACACACTCACTACCCCAGCCAGTATCCCCTCTCACACGCTCACTACCTCAGCCAGTATCCCCTCTCACACACTCACTACCCCAGCCAGTATCCCCTCTCACACGCTCACTACCCCAGCCAGTAAGATCCCCTCTTCACACCTCACTACCCCAGCCAGTATCCCCTTCGTACCACTCTCCACTAACCCCAGCCAGTATCCCTCTTCACAGCTCACTACCCCAGCCAGGTATCCCCTCTCACGTACGCTCACTACCCCAGCCAGTAATACCCCTCTCGTTACACGCTCACTACCCCCAGTTCACAGCCATTACCCCAACCATCCCCCTCTCACACGCTCACTAACCCCAGCCAGTTACCCCTCTCTCGTACACTCATTACCCCATCCAGTACCCCTCTCGGTCACTCTCACTACCCCAGCAGTACCCCCTCTCGTACGCCTCCACTCCCCAGCCAGTACCCCCCTCGTACTTCACGTACCCCAGCCAGTACCCCCTCTCGTACGCTCACTACCCAGGCCAGTTACCCCTCTGCTTACGCTCACTTACCCCAGCCCAGGACCCCTCTCTGTACGCTCACTACCGCCAGTACCCCCTCTCACACACTCACTTTAACCTCCAGCCAGTACACCCTCTCGTACGCTCACTACCCCAGGCCAGTACCCCCTCTCGTACTCTCACTACCCCAGCCAGTACCCCCTCTCGTACCGCTCACTACCCCAGCCAGTCACCCCTCTCTTACGCTCACTACCCCAGCCAGGGACCCTCTTCTTACGCTCACTAAACCCAGCCAGTACCCCCTCTCACACACTCACTACCCCAGCCAGTACACCCTCTCGTACGCTCACTACCCCAGCCAGTACCCCTCTCTCGCTACTACTTCCACTTACCCCAGCCATTACCCCACTCTCACACACTCACTACCCCAGCCATGGACCCCTCTCGTACGCTCACTACCCCAGCCACGGACCCCCCTCTCGTTCGCTCACTACCCCAGCCATTACCCCCTCTCACACACTCACTACCCCAGCCATTACCCCTCTCACACACTCACTACCCCAGCCAATACACCCTTTCGTGCATTCACTTACCCCAGCCATTTACCCCCTCTTATACATTCACTACCCCAGCCAGTACCCCCTTCTTATACATTCATCTACCCCAGGCCAGCACAGCCTCTGCGTAGACTGGCTCTCCAACCCCCCAGCCCCTCTCCTACCACTCACTCTCTCAGCCAGCACCCTGTCTCCTGCACTTCCCCCTTCTAACTGGCACCCTTATCTCTGGCTCACACCCGCTCAACGACTACTACTCACACTCTCTCTGCCAGCAGTACCTCTCACCCACTATCCCCTTCATACTCATTGAGCACACCTTACCACACACTTCTCACTCATCATACACCCCCACTTACACACAAACTCTCTCACACACTTCTCCCCTCCACGTCAAGCATTCTCCAAGCACACTCTCCCCCTCAGCAAGCCAACCCATCTCGGGTGTTTCTCTCCCTCGACAGGTGCCTTTCTATCGTCCACTATCTACCACAACAAGCACCACTAATCTCCTTCCTGAGTCACTGTTACAGTGTTCCAACAGCTCAACAGGAGGGACACCAAAGAAGAAAAACAAATGCCTTCTTGCAATAACTTGCCTTTGTCAGTGGTGCAGCAGTAAGTATTAATGTTTTTGATGGCAACACTTCTTAAAAAAAGAAAAAGAAAATGTATTAAAATTATGAATGATCATTTAATTTGCATAATCAAAGATGTAGTATAGCTGTGTATCTTTACCTGTAAGGCTACATTAACAGTAAAGCTGTTACAACAAACCAGACGTTTTGTCAATTTTCACAAATATGAATTGTATGAGCATGTTTCCTTTACTTTCAGGTCTGCTGACCAGTCATACATTGTCGTAAATGAAACAGTTTGATGTCTGGTGTTTTAAACTGAATAAACTCAGAAAATTCCCCATTTGTATTGTGGATGTTTTTGGACAAGCCTACTCTTTTCTAAGAGATTTGGAAACACCCTAAATTCAGAAACGTAAATTTGCTTGGGGACAAAAATCGTTTTTATTGACATTAAACTGAATCAATGACTCACTAACTGCTGCTCCTGTGTGTCTAACAGGCCTATGTTGCTGTAAATGAAGTTCCAAATGCACTGGGACAGAGGTCAATTTGAGTATTTAAAAGGGTTTGTTTGTCATTAGTGTTTTCCATTGCCTGTTTTTATACTTGGCTACCTTCATAATAGGGGAGTGGTTACATATGCTGTAAGTTTCATTTAGTCAGAAATGGTTTTTGTCGCATGCTGGTCACCTTTTTGTAGTTAATGAAGGGCAAAGTTCTACTTCAGATTTGACAATATATGTACAGTTTTGCGAGGGACAACAAGCCAGGTGTCCTATGGTGACTGACATGGATATAACAGCTCTGATCTACAAGGTCCTCTGTGCCCAAAATGGGTTCTTTGAGCTGGGAGAATTACGTGCCAACAGTTAGCACGATGGAAGATGACCTGGAAAGTGTTTTAGGGAATCAGGAGATGTTTACCAGGGCTGTCTCTAAGGGAAACAACGAAATTAGTTGCCAAGACGAAGATGAGGTTATGCAGAGCTAATGGATGTAGTGGCTGCAGCATTTTCACCTGTGTAAGTTTTATCGGTATGGAATTTTATTTCACCTTTATTTAACCCAGGTAGGCCAGTGAGAACAAGTTCTTATTTTTCAAACTGCGACCTGGCCAAGATAAAGCAAAGCAGTGAGACAAAAACAACAACACAGAGTTACACATGGAATAAACAAACAGTCAAAAACACAAAAGAAAAATCTGTATAGTGTGTGCATATGAAGTAAGGAGGTAAGGCAATAAATAGGCCCTAATAACGAAGTAATTACAATTTAGCAATTAACACTGGAGTGATAGATGTGCAGATGAGGATGTGCATGTAGAAATACTGGTTTGTAAAAGAGCAGAAAACTCAAACAAATATGGGGATGAGGTAGGTAGTTGGATGGGCTATTCACAGATGGCTGTGTACAGCTGCAGCGATCGGTAAGCTGCTCTGACAGCTGATGCTTAAAGTTAGTGAGGAGATATAAGTCTCCAGGCTTCAGTGATTTTTTTTTGCAATTCATTCCAGTCATTGCAGCAGAGAATGGAAGGAAAGGTGGCCAAAGAGAAATTGGCTTTGGGAGGTTGACCAATGAAATATACCTGATGAGCGCGTGCGTACGGGGTGGTGCTGCTATGGTGACCAGTGAGCTGAGATAAGGCGGACATTACCGAGCAAAGACTTATAGATGACCTGGAGCCAGTGGGTTTGGCGACGAATATGTAAGCGAGAGCCAGCCAACGAGAGCATACAGGTCGCAGTGGTGGGTAGTATATGGGCTTGATGACAAAACAGATGGGACCAGACTGCATCCAATTTGCTGAGTAGAGTGTTGGAGGCTATTTTGTAAATGACATCGCCCGAAGTCACAGGATCGGTAGGATAGACAGTTTTACGAGGGTATGTTTGGCAGCATGGAGTGAAGGATGCTTTGTTGCGAAATAGGAAGCCGATTCTAGATTTAATTTTGGATTGGAGCTGCTCAATGTGAGTCTGGAAGGAGAGTTAGAGTCTAACCAGACACCTAGGTAATTTGTAGTTGTCCACATATTCTAAGTCAGAACCGTCCAGAGTAGTGATGCTAGATGGGAGGGCAGGTGCGGGCAGCGATTGGTTAAAGACATGCATTTAGTTTTACTTGAATTTAAGAGCAGTTGGACGCCACGGAAGGAGTGTTGTATGGCATTGAAGCTCATCTGGAGGTTTGTTAACACAGTGTCCAAAGAAGGGCCAGAAGTATACAGAAGTGTCGTCTGCGTAGAGGTGGATCAGAGAATCATCAGCGGCAAGAGGACATCATTGATATATACAGAGAAAAGAGTCGGCCCGGAGAATTGAACCCTGTGGCACCCTCATAGAGACTGCCGAGGTCCGGACAACAGTCCCACCGATTTGGCACACTGAACTCTGTCTGAGAAGTAGTTGGTGAAACAGGTGAGGCAGTCATTTGAGAAACCATGGCTGTTGAGTCTGCCGATAAGAATGCAGTGATTGACAGAGTCGAAAGCCTTGGCCAGGTCGATGAATACGGCTGCACGGTATTGTATTTTATCGATGGCGGTTATGATATCGTTTAGGACCTTGAGTGTGCTGAGGTGCACCCATGACCAGCTCGGAAACCAGATTGCCTAGTGGAGAAGGTACGGTGGGATTCTAAATGGTCGGTGATCTGTTTGTTAACTTGGCTTTCGAAGACCTTAGAAAGCAGGGTTGAATAGATATAGGTCTATAGCAGTTGGGTCTAGAGTGTCTCCCACTTTGAAGAGGTGGATGACCGCGCGCAGCTTTCCAATCTTTGGGGATCTCCAGAAGATATGAAAGAGAGGTTGAACAGGTTAGTAATAGGGGTTGCAACAATTGCGGCGGATAATTTTAGAAAGAGAGGGGTCCAGATTGTCAGCCCAGCTGATTTGTAGGGGTCCAGATTTTGCAGCTCTTTCAGAACATCAGCTATCTGGATTCAGGTGAAGGAGAAATGGGGGAGGTTTGGGCAAGTTGCTGTGGGGGGTGCAGAGCTGTTGGCCAGGGTTGGGTAGCCAGGTGGAAAGCAGGGCCGCCATAGAAAAATGCTTATTGAAATTCTCCAATTATCGTGGATTTATCGTAGTGACAGTGTTTCCTAGCCTCAGCGCAGTGGGCAGCTGGGTGGAGGTGCTCTCATTCTCCATGGACTTTACAGTGTCCCAGAACTTTTTGAAATTAGTGCTACAGGATGCACATTTCTGTTTGAAAAAGCTAGCCTTTGCTTTCCTAACTGCCTGTGTATATTGGTTCCTAACTTCCCTGAAAAGTTGCATATCGCAGGGGCTATTCGATGCTAATGCAGTACACCACAGGATGTTTTTGTGCTGGTCAAGGGCAGTCAGGTCTGGAGTGAACCAAAGGCTATATCTGTTCTTAGTTCTACATTTCTTGAATGGGGCATGCTTATTTAAGGTAATGAGGCAGTGATCTCTGAGATCCTGGTTGAAGACAGCAGAGGTGTATTTTGAGGGAAAGTTGGTTAGGATGATATCTATGAGGGTGCCCGTGTTTACGGATTTAGGGTTGTGCCTGGTAGGTTCCATGATAATTTGTGTGAGATTGAGGGCATCTAGCATAGATTGTAGGACGGCCGGGGTGTTAAGCATATCTCAGTTTAGGTCACCTAACAGTATGAACTCTGAAGATAAATGGGGGCAATCAATTCACATATACACAGCTGTGAGCTGAGGGGGTCTATAAAAGGTGCAATATGTGAGAGACTTATTTCTGGAAAGGTGGATTTTTTAAGTAAGAAGCTCAAACAGTTATGGCACAGACCTGGATAGTATGACAGAACTCTGCAGGCTATCTCTGCGGTAGATTGCAACTCCGCCCCCTTTGGCAGTTCTATCTTGGCGGGAAATGTTGTAGTTGGGGATGGAAATTTAAGAATTTTTAGTGGCCTTTCTAAGCCAGGATTCAGACACGGCTAGGACATCAGGGTTGTCGGAGTGTGCTAAAGCAGTGAAGAGAAATAAACTTAGGGAGGAGGCTTCTGATGTTAACATGCATGAAGCCTTGGTTACGGTTACAGAAGTCAACAAATGATAGCGCCTGGGGAATGGAGTGGAACTGGGGGCTACAGGGCCTGGATTAACCTCTACATCACCAGAGGAACAGAGGAGGAGTAGATAAGGGTACGGCTAAAGGCTATAAGAACTTGTCGTCTAGTGCGTTGGGAGCAGAGAATAAAAGGAGCCGATTTCTGGGCGTGGTAGAATAGATTCGAGGCATAACGTACAGACAAGGGTATGGTAGGATGTGAGTACAGTGGAGGTAAACCTATGCGTTGAATGACGATGAGAGCGGTTACGTCTCTGAGGCATCAGTTAACCTCGGTGAGGTCTCTGCATGTGTGTGTGGTGGACGAAAGAGCTATCTAAGGCATTTTGAGCGGGACTGAGGGCTCTACAGTGAAATAAAACAATACAAACTAGCCAAGCAGCCAGTAGACAAGGCATATTGACATTAGAGAGAGGCATAAAGCAATCACAGGTGTTGATCAGGAGAGCTAAGACAACAACGGGTAAATGGCGATGAATGGCAGAGCGGGTCAGTTAGGTACATACAGGACCTGAGTTCGAGGCTGGGCCGACAGGTAAACAAAGTGAGGTACCGTGTTATTGAAACAGTCCAGGGGGCATCAGCTGTGTAGCCGAGTGATTATAGGGTCAAAAGAGCAGCAATAGGTGAGTCAGGATGCTGTTCGGTAGTCACTACTATGCTAGGCGAGCAGGGACACAGCGTTCAGAAAATCTAGCGGGCCGGTGCTAGAAGATGGTTCTTCGACGATATCAAAACAGAATAGCCAGTTTGAGACCACATCGGGCGATCACGTTGGCAGTCCAGTCGTGATGGATCGCAGTACTTGAGAAGTATAGATACCTTAATAGAAAGTTACTCAAGTAAAAGTTACGCAGTAAAATACTACTTGAGTAAAAGTCTAAAAGTATTTGGTTCTAAATATACTTAAGTATCAAAAGTAAAAGTATGAATAATTTCAAATTCCTTCTATTAAGCACAGCAGGCGGCACCATTTTCTTGTTTTTAAAATGTGTGGATAACAAAGGGCACACTCCAATACTCAGGCATCATTTACAAAAGATGCATTTGTGTTTAGGGAGGCCGCCAGAGCAGAGGCAGAAGGGATGACCATGTGTTGTCTCGATAAGTGCTTGAATTGGACCATTTTCCTGTTCTGCTAAGCGTTCAAAACGTAAGGAGTACTTTTGGGTGTCAGGGAAAATGTATGGAGTAAAATGTACATTATTTCCCCGAGTGGCGCAGTGGCCTAAGGCACTGCATCCCAGTGCTTGCTGTGCCACTAGAAAACCTTGTTCGAGTCCAGGCTCTGTCGCAGCCGGCCGCAACCGGGAGACCCATGGGGCGGCGCACAATTGGCCAGGTTAGGGGAGGGTTTGGCCGGCAGGGATGTTCCTGTCCCATCGCGCACTATCGACTCATGTAGCGGGCCAGGCGCCATGCATGCTGACACGGTCGCCAGGTGTACGGTGCTTCCTCCGGGTTAAGCGGGCTTTGTGTCAAGAAGCAGTGCGGCTTGGCTGGGTTGTGTTTCGGAGGACGCACGGCCCTCGACCTTTACCTCTCCCGAGCCCGTACGGGAGTTGCAGCAATGGAACAGGACTGTAACTACCAATTTGGGAGAAAAAGAGATACAAAAATAAAAAAGTGCATTATATTCTTTAGGAATGTAGTAAAGTAAAAGTAAAAGTTGTCAAAAATGTCAATAGTAAAGTACAGATACCAAAAAAAAACTACTTAAGTAGTACTTTCAAGTTATTTTAATTAAGTACTTTACACCACTGATCCTACTTATTCTGCATCTCTTTTATGTCCACAGTTTCTGCATCTCTTTTATGTCCATGGCCAGGTGGACAACAAGGAGTCATCATGCCAGGTAGTCCTGAGGCATGGTCCTAGGGCTCAGGTCCTCCGAGAGAGAGAGAGAAAGAAAGAAAGAAAGAAAGAAAGAAAGAAAGAAAGAAAGAAAGAAAGAAAGAAAGAAAGAAAGAAAGAAAGAATTAGAGATCTAGTGATGTGGGGGCTGTGCTTTGGCAAAGTGGGTGGGCAAGTGTTGTCAGCTCAGCTATCCCCATTGAGACCGTGTCTGTGGCCTCGGCCTAGGTTGGGCAAACTAAACATGGCGGTGTTCGCCTTATGCAATCCTCACTAGAATAAAGACCTCCATTCCTGCCATTATTGAAAGAGATCGTGATACCTCACATCTCAAATAGGGGCTAATTAATGTTAGATCCCTCACTTCAAAGGCAGTTGTAGTCACTGAACTAATCAACTGATCATTAATCTTGATGTGATTGGCCTGACTGAAATCATGGCTTGCAAGCCTGATGAAATTTACTGTGTTAAGTGAGGCCTCACCTCCTGGTTACACTAGTGGCCATATCCCCCCCCGCATCCCGCAAAAGGTGGAGGTGTTGCTAACATTTACGATAGCAAATTTCAATTTACAAAACCCCCCGCGTTTTCATCATTTTTGAGCTTCTAGTCATGAAATCTATGCAGCCTACTCAATCACTTTTTATAGATACTGTTTACAGGCCTCCTGGGCCATATACAACGTTTCCTCACATGAGTTCCTGAATTCCTATCGGACCTTGTAGTCATAGCAGATAATATTCCAATTTTTGGTGACTTTAATATTCACATGGAAAAGTCCACAGACACACTCCAAAAGCCTTTCGGAGCCATCATCGACTCAGTGGGTTTTTATCCAACAATGTCCTCGGACTTACTCACTGCCACAGTCATACTCTGGACCTAGTATTGTCCCATGGAATAAATGTTGTGGATCTTAATGTTTTTCCTCATAATCTGGACTATCGACCACCATTTTATTACGTTTGCAATCGCAACAAATAATCTGCTCAGACCAAACGCAAGGAGCATCAAAGTCGTGCTATAAATTCTCAAGACAACCCAAAGATTCCTGATGCCCTTTCCAGACTCCCTCTGCCTACCCAAGGACGTCAGAGGACAAAAATCAGTTTTAACCACCTAACTGAGGAACTCAATTTAAACCTTGCGCAATACCTATAGATGCAGTTGCATCCCTAAAAACTAAAAACATTTGTCATAAGAAACTAGCTCCCTGGTAATACAGAAAATACCGCAGCTCCGAAGCAAGCTTCCAGACAATTGGAACGGAAATGGCGCCACACCAAAACTGGAAGTCTTCGACTAGCTGAAAGACAGTACGTCGTGCAGTATCGAAGAGCCTCACTACTGGCTCGATCATCCTATTTTTCCAACTTAATTGAGGAAAATAAGAACAATCCACATTTTTATATTTTGATACTGTCGCCAAGCTAACTAAAAAGCAGCATTCCCAAAGAGAGGATGGCTTTTCACTTCAGCAGTAATAAATTCATGAACTTCTTTGAGGAAAAGATCATGATCATTAGAAAGCAAATTACGGACTCCTCTTTAAATCTGCGTATTCCTCCAAAGCTCAGTTGTCTGAGTCTGCACAACTCTGCCAGGACCTAGGATCAAGGGAGACACTCAAAGTGTTTTAGTACTATATCCTTTGACACAAATGATGAAAATTAATCATGGCCTCTAAAGCCTTCAAGCTGCATACTGGAACCTATTCAACTAAACTACTGAAAGAGCTGCTCCTGTGCTTGGCCCTCCTATGTTAAACATAATAAACAGCTCTCTATCCACCGGATGTGTACCAAACTCACTAAAATGGCAGTAATAAAGCCTCTTTTTGAAAAAGCCAAACTTGACCCAGAAAATATAAACAAACTATCGGCCTATATCGAATCTCCCATTCCTTTCAATTTTTTTTGAAAAAGCTGTTGCGCAGCAACTCACTGCCTTCCTGAAGACAAACAATGTATACGAAATGCTTCAGGTCTGCTTTTTAGACCCCATCATAGCACTGAGACTACACTTGTGAAGGTGGTAAATGACCTTTTAATGGCGTCAGACCGAGGCTCTGCATCTGTCCTTCATTGCTCCTAGACCTTAGTGCTTGCTTTGATACCATCGATCACCACATTCTTTTGGAGAGATTGGAAACCAAATTGGGTCTACACGGACAAGTTCTGGCCTGGTTTAGATCTTATCTGTCGGAAAGATATCTGTTTGTCTCTGTGAATGGTTTGTCCTCTGACAAATCAAACTGTAAATTTCGGTGTTTCCTCAAGGTTCTGTTTTAAGGACAACTATTGTCTTCACTATATATTTTTACCTCTTGGGATGTCATTCGAAAACATAATGTTAACTTTCACTGCTATGCGGATGACAACAGCTGTACATTTCGATGAAACATGGTGAAGCCCCAAAATTGCCCTCGCTGGAAGCCTGTGTTTCAGACATAGGAAGTGGAGATGGCTGCAAACGTTCTAACTTTTTAAACTCAGACAAAACAGAGATGCTTGTTCTAGGTTCCAAGAAACAAAGAGATCTTCTGTTGAATCTGACAATTAATCTTGATGGTTGTACAGTCGTCTCAAATAAAACTGTGAAGGACTCGGTGTTTACTCTGGACCCTGATCTTCTTTTGACGAAACATATCAAGACTGTTTCAAGGACAGCTTTTCCATTTACGTACATTGCCAAAAATCAGAAAATTTTCTGTCCAAAAATGATGCAGAAAAATGAATCCATGCTTTTTGTTACTTCTCTAGGTTAGACTACTGCAATGCCTCTACTTTCTGGCTACCCTGATAAAGCACTAAAATAATAAACTCAGTTAGTGCTAAATACGGCTGCTAGAATCCTGACTAGAACCACAAATTTGACTCATATTACTCCAGTGCTAGCCTCCCTACACTGGCTTCCTGTTAAGGCAAGGGCTGATTTCAATGGTTTTACTGCTAACCTACAAAGCATTACATGGGGCTTGCTCCTACTATCTTTCCGATTTGGTCCTGCCGTACATACCTTACACGTACGCTACGGTACAAAGACGCAGGCCTCCTAATTGTCCTAGAATTTCGAAGCAAACAGCGGGAGGCAGGGCTTTCTCCTATAGAGCTCCATTTTTATGGAATGGTCTGCCTACCCATGTGAGGAGACGCAGACTCGGTCTCAACCTTTAAGTCTTTACTGAAGACTTATCTCTTCAGTAAGGTCATATGATTCAGTGTAGTCTGGCCAGGAGTGTGAAGGTGAAACGGAAAGGCACTGGGAGCAACGGACCGCCCTTGCTGTCTCTGCCTGGCCGGTTCCCCTCTCTCCACTGGGATTCTCTGCCTCTAAACCTATGACAGGGGCTGAGTCACTGGCTTACTGGTGCTCTCCATGCCATCCCTAGGAGGGGTGCGTCACATGATTGGGTTGAGTCACTGACGTGGTCTTTCCTGTCTGGGTTGGCGCCCCCCCTTGGGGGTTCAAATCAAATCAAATCAAGTTTATTTTATATAGCCCTTCGTACATCAGCTAATATCTCGAAGTGCAGTACAGAAACCCAGCCTAAAACCCCAAACAGCAAGCAATGCAGGTGTAAAAGCACGGTGGCTAGGAAAAACTCCTGAAAGGCCAAAACCTAGGAAGAAACCTAGAGAGGAACCAGGCTATGAGGGGTGGCCAGTCCTCTTCTGGCTGTGCGCGGTGGAGAATTATAACAGAACTATGCCAAGATTTTCAAAATATTCAATAAGTGACAAGCATGGTCGAATAATAATCATGAATAATTTTCAGTGGCTTTTCATAGCCGATCATTAAGAGTTGAAAATAGCAGGTCTGGGACAGGTGGCGGTCCATAACCGCAGGCAGAACAGTTGAAACTGGAATAGCAGCAAGGCGCAGGTGGACTGGGGACAGCAAGGAGTCATCATGCCCGGTAGTCCCTGACGTATGGTCCTAGGGCCTCAGGTCCTCCGAGAGAGAGAAAGAAAGAGAGAATTAGAGAGAGCCAAGATTTTCAAAATGTTCATAAATGACAAGCATGGTCAAATAATAATCAGGAATAAATATCAGTTGGCTTTTCATAGCCGATCATTAAGAGTTGAAAACAGCAGTTTCTGGGACAGGTAGGGTGTTCCATAACCGCAGGCAGAACAGCTGAAACTGGAATATAGCAGCAAGGCCAGGCGGACTGGGGGACAGCAAGGAGTCATCATGCCCGGTTTGCCGTGACGTATGGTCCTAGGGCTCCAGGTTCTCCGAGAGAGAGAAAGAAAGAGAGAACGAGAGAATTAGAGAGAGCATACTTAAATTCACACGGCCACTGGATAAGATAGGAGAAGTACTCCAGGTATAACCAACTGACCCTATCCCCCAACACATAAACTACTGCAGAATAATATACTGGAGGCGGAGGCTGAGACAGGAGTGGTTCAGGAGACACTGTGGCCCATCAGAAGAAACCCCGGACAGGGCCAAACAGGAAGGATATAACCCCAACC
>NW_019944300.1:68715-87209 GCF_002910315.2 Salvelinus sp. IW2-2015 | reverse complement strand
GAGAGATCTCCAACTAATCTGGCAGGCTGGCTAACAGCCTGCTGCCTGGCTGCACCCTATTTCATTGTGGCGTAGGGGAGTTAGAGCCCTGTCTATGTTCGTAGATAAGATGAGAGCACACCTCCAGCTCGGATGGAGTCCGTCACTCCTCAACAGGCCAGGCTTGGTCCTGTTTTTGGGTGAGTCCCAGAAAGAGAGCCAATTATCTAATTCTATCTTTTGGGAGGGGCAGAAAACAGTTTTAAACTTCTTAGGTATAGGGGCGACATTTTCACTTTTGGATGAATTTGTGCCCAAATTAAACGGCCTCGTACTCTGTCCTAGATCATATGATATGCATATTATTATTACTATTGGATAGAAAACACTCTGAAGTTTCTAAAACTGTTTGAATTATATCTGTGAGTAAAACAGAACTCATATGGCAGGCAAAATTCCAAACAGGAAGTGAAAATTCTGAAATGGGTTGCTGTGAAAGGCATCGCCTATTCAATTGCCTTATATTTATGGATCTGTATGCACTTCATACGCTTCCACTAGATGTTCAACAGGCAGTAGAACGTGGAATGAAGCATATAGCTTCATGTGGGACCGGATGAGAGCCTTTGGAGTGACAGGTCAGGCAGATTGCCAGTTCTTAGCCACGCACAGAGGGAATGTGATGTCTTTGTCTGCACTGCGTTAGATAGACATGAAGAAATGCTCCGTTTGGGACGTTATTGGATATATATGAGAAAAACATCCTGAAGATTGATTCTCAACTGAGTTTGACCAGTTTATTAAATTTGTAATATCACTTTTTTGAAGTTTTCGTTCATTTGCGTAAAGTTCGATGGACACGTGAACTACACATGCTAGCCAAAGTTGCTAATTTGACAGAAGTAATGGACATTATAAAACAAAAAAACGATTTATTGTGGAATTAGGATTCCTGGCACTGCATTCTGATAAGATCATCAAGGTAAGGGAATATTTATAATGTAATTTCGTATTTCTGTTGACTCCAACATGGCGGAGAATGGCTGAGCGCTGTCTCAGATTATTGCATGCTGTGCTTTTTACTAAAGTTATTTTTTTAATCTAACACAGCGGTTGCATTAAGAACCAGTGTATCTTTAATTATATGTTAAACATGTATCTTTCATCAAAGTTTAAGATGAGTATTTCTGTATTTCACGTTGCTATCTGTAATTACTTTCGCTATTTTGGAGCCATTTCTGAACATGGCGCCAATGTAAACCACGATTTCTGGCTTAAATATGCACATAATCGAACAAAACATAAATGTATTGTATAACATGATGTCATATGACTGTCATTCTGATGAAGTTGTTAGTAAGGTTAGTGATTAATTTTATCTCTATTTGTGTGTTTTGTGAAAGCTATCTTTCCTGTGAAAAAATGGCTGTGTTTTTTGGATATGGTGGTGAGCTAACATAAATATATGTTGTGATTTCGCTGTAAAACATTTTAAAAATCGTACATGTTGGCTGGATTCACAAGATGTTTATCTTTCATTGCTGTATTGGATTTGTGATTTCATGAAATTATATTATATCCCTGTGGCACTAGGCTAGGCTATGCTAGTCAGCGTTTTTGATGACAGTTATCCCGGATCCGGGATGGGTGGTCCAGAGAGGTACCAGCGATTGAGTTGTGAGACTCTGCTGTAGAGCTCATCACTCCCCCTAACTGGGAGAGGCCAGAGACAATTACTCGATGACGACACATCTTTTAGCTGATTTACACACGCTGAAGCTATGTTGCGCTTGGTGACCTCTGACTGTTTCATCCTAACGTTGTTGGTGCGATGTAAAGGGTTGCGTCAATCGAATCTGGTATCAGGATAAAATGTGATTCAGAGTCACCGAATATACTTTAAGAGTTTTTATTTAAATAAGCGATAATGGTAAATGCAATTTTCGTATATACGGGTTCACTGTATCACCACGCAGGGTAAAGCAGAGAACTGACTGAAATAATACAGGCATCTTCTTTTATACTGTGACAGAGGTAGGTCCAACTTTAGAGTTGGCCTGTCACAGTAGAGGCTTAGCATGGTTTAAACTTGCTAGCCTATCGGTGGTGCCAGCCTGGTCCAGCCCCACAGCACTCAGGATTCAGATGTCCGGAATGGTGTTTGTGAAGATTGACCTGAGTTGTCGGTTTCTACACATTCCTCAGTTCCTGTTTTCTTGTTATTCAGCATTTTTCTATCTTGTCTCAACCTTGTGGTTTGCACAGTTGCGAACGCTGCGTGTAACACATCCGGTGTAAGGATAAATAAAAGCAAGGTCTGCTAACTTTCTTTAATTATGTTTAATTACCGCAACAATGAATGGCAAATGCAATTTTCGTATATACGGGTTCGCTGTATCACCACGCAGGGTTAACAGGGAACTGGCAGGAAGTACGTAAACAGCTGTTCTTATACCGCAATGACGTAGTTCAACGCGTCTGTTGGCCTATCACAGTAGAGGCTGGGCGTGGTTTGACTTTGCCCCGCCTTTGCTGGCCCTCGGATTTGTCCACGCCCCTTGCGCGCGTTCCTTTTGTCCACATCTGGTTGCTGGGTAGATTAGATCCGTCTTGTGTCTGTCGATTCTACACTAAAACAGTTCCTATAATGGTATTGTCCAGTATTCTAACCTCTTGGTTGGCCTAGAGAGATGCACCCCTCCCCTCTCCAGACTGTCCACAGCTTTTATGGCCTGTGTTGGTCAGTCCTTACACCTACACACACACACCCCCCTCTGTATTGTTTGTGTGTGTGTGTAACAAAACAATATTCATGTCCAAACAATATGCTAACAGGCTATTATGCATAAACATAAATCCTAACACAGTCGACACCCTAGATTAACAACAGCTTTTCTGCAGTCACGCTATGTTTTGTGATTAACATGTCCTATTTCTATAAGGCATATTTTTTGTTAAAGAGAAACAAAACCATCCTTCACACCGACGTGGATAAACAATACTCCTATACTCTCTACACTCGCCAGTTTTAGCTTTAGCCAGCACCGTTTTCAGATTAGCTTTAACATCGGTAGCCCTGCCCCCTGGTAAACAGTGTATGATCGCTGGATGATTAGTTTTAAGTCTAATACTGCGGGTAATGGAGTCGCCAATGATTAGGGTTTTCAATTTGTCAGAGCTAATGGTGGGAGGCTTCGTCGTCTCAGACCCCGTAACGGGAGGAGTAGAGACCAGAGAAGGCTCGGCCTCTGACTCCGACTCGCTGCTTAATGGGGAGAACCTGTTGAAAGTTTCTGTCGGCTGAATGAGCGACACGGTTGAGCATTCCTACAGCATTTCCTTCCAGAAGCCATGAGAAAGTTGTCCGGCTGCGGGGACCGTGCAAGGGGATTTATACTACTATCTGTACTTACTGGTGGCACAGACGCTGTTTCATCCTTTCCTACACTGAAAAAATTACCCTTGCTTAACGATTGCGTCTGAAGCTGGGCTTGCAGCACAGCTATCCTCGCCGTAAGGCGATCGTTCTCCTGTATATTATGATTACAGCGACTGCAATTAGAAGGCATCATGTTAATGWTACTACTTAGCTGTTGGAGGTCCTGAYGAACCATGTCCAGATAAAGCGTCTGGAGTGAAAAAGTTGAATGWAAAAAAGTTGAGTGAGKGAAAAACTAAAAATATAAACAGTAATTAAAAAGTAAAACCCGTAATTTTATAAACATGTTGCGTTTATATTGTTGTTTAGTATACATAGTGTAGTGCAGAAAACATGGTAATGAACTACAATGACCATAATCCATTGCACGCCTGCTTGTCCGTGTTTCTTTTATGCTTGCTACATAAAAGAGACAGAAGAATGCATGATCGAGAAGGATAGATAGCAGTTGCTACGCAAAGTATCTCTACCTGAAAATACATGATCTAAGAGATTGATAGTTGATATTCAGCAGCCAAATGTATGCCTCTTTTACTTTRAGGAACTACTATAATTGTGATTTTGTCAGACACCATAGGCAGCAGCTCTGTAGAAATKAGATGATATGGATTAAATAATGTCATCAAATAAAACAAATGTAATATGCACAACAACTGAAATATTTATAAACTAATGTGAATAAATTGTCGAATAATAATTAATAATGATAAGCAGTAAATGGGCAGTCACTATCATCATGGGACTTTTATTAATTGTTTTATTCTGTGTTGTTCTAGCATTAATGCATAGTTCATTTCATGTTTTAAAAAAATAACAGAAACCAAAATCGAAAACCGTGATTATTTTGTAAATAATCAAACCAAAACCGAACCGACCTCAAAAAGCACTAATCATGTATCCATATAATTATCCATATATGGCTCTGGGGTAATCCAATTTATACAATTAATTGTGTGTGCGTGTGTGTCCCCTTTGGCCTTTGCCTTAGTTTCGTTTTTCTTTCGTCACAAATGAGTAAGCAAGGGTGTAGCCAAAGACAGTTCAGTATGAAGATAGGCAAAAACCTCTTCTCCAATAGAAATCCCAGTTCACGCTTGTATGCGATGTCATGGCGACGTTRGCTAGCTAAACTCATGCGCAAAAAAGGTCGTTTCGCGCCTAACTGCGCATGTACAGGGGTTTGAAGTGAAATATGCTTCCTTAGTTCTTAATTTTCTCTAAATCTAAAGGCACAACCTATACTCGAGMCAATGCCGTAAGTAGTTGAATATGTTATTACTCAGAACTCGTGAAAGTGACAAACTGACACGTTTTCATTTTCGTCAAAAACAACTTTATATCGAAGGAGTGCCTTTGAGTTGACGGCCGGCCTGGTCTGCTTGGTCTGTTTCACAAGCGTTCCCTTTAGTCTCGCGATGTAGCGCCTCTGGTTTAGAAACTCTGTGGTGTGGCGGTAGCCTGTCCTGGACCAGGCACAACAGTTGTGCAAGTCATTGCGAGATGGATCAGCAATATTTATTAAAAGTAATTTGCTATCACCAGGGAGCACTAGATTATGCGGATCTGGCAGATATTGGGTGCGGKGAAGATGTTATCTGTKCCCTTGATGAAAACGAGGAATTTTCTATCGCGTTGTGCAATGGAAACAAAAGCATTATTGCGAAAACTAAGGTTAGACGCTGCAAGGCTCAGCAATGTGATGGCTGCAATGATTTACACCTGTGTAAATTTTATTTATTTGGGGACTGTAAGAATAGTAGGGGAAGGTAAGCATAATTTGYTTGTATTATTATTATGCAGCCATACGCTATGTTGGACCAGAAGTGTTACGTTAAACTGCCTACAAATGAATTCTTACATATTCATTGAATTTCCTCCAGTCATATGGTGTGAATAAATGTCTCATTACAAATACGGTCGTGCGTCTCCTTCACCCAAATCAGATAGCTGATGTTCTGACAAAGCGCTGCAAAATCTGGATCCCTACAATCAGGCGGGCTAGACAATCTGACCCTCTCTAAAATTTATCTGCCGAAATTGTTGCAAACCCTATTACTAGCCTGTTCAACCGCTCTTTAGTATTGCTGAGACCCACAGATTGAAAGCTGCTGCCGGGCATCCCCCCTGCTTCAAAGGAGAGACACTTCTAGAACCAAACTGGTATAGCCTATATCCTCTGCCCATCCTTTTCTAAAGCTTCAAAAGCCAGTAACAAACAGATCTGCTGACCATTCGAATCCGAACGTAACCTTCTCGCTGTGCAATCCGGTTTCCGTGCTGGTCACGGGGTTTGCACTAGCCCACCACGGCTCAAGGTCCTAAACGATATCATAACCGCACATCGATAAAAGCAGTTACTGGCAGCTTCTTCATCGACCTGCCAAGGCTTGTCGACTGTGTCAATCACCACATCTTATCGGCAGACTCACATCGCCGTTGGTTTCTCTTAAATGAACTGCTCTGCCTGGTTCACCCAACTATTCCTCAGATTAAGTTTAGTGGTGTCAAATTCAATTCTGGTTCCAAATTCTCGGCCGACTCTTTTCTCTGGTATATGATCCAATGATGTCGCTCGTTGCTGCTGATATTCTCTGATCCACCTCTACGCAGACGACACCATTCTGGGTATACATCTGGCCCTCTTTGGACAGCTGTTAAAACCTCCAACGAGCTTCAATTGCCATACAACACTCTTCCGTGGCCTCCAACTGCTCTTAAATGCTAGTAAATAAACACATGCTCGTCAACCGATGCTACCCGCCCGCGGCCGACTAGCATCAACTACTCTGACGTCTGAGCTTAGAAATATGTGGACAACTACAAATACCTAGGTGTCTGGTTAGACTTTTTTAAACTCTCCTTCCAGGACTCACATAAGCATCTCCAATCCAAGATTAATACTAGAATCGCTTCCTATATTCGCAACAAAGCCTCCTTCACTCATGCTGCCAAACATACCGCGTCGCGTAAAACTGACTATCCTACCGATCCTTGAACTTCAGCGATGCCATTTACAAATAGCCTCCAACAACTCTACTCAGGCAAATTGGATGTAGTCTATCACCAGTGCATCCGTTTTTGTCACCAAAGCCCATATACTACACCCTGCGACTTGTATCTCTCGGTTGGCTGGCCCCTACAAATACATATCGTACAACAAACCCGACTGGCTCCAGGTCATCATAAGTCTTGCTAGGTAAAGCCCAGCTTTATTCTCAGCTCACTGGTCACCTATAGCAACACCACCGTAACACACGCTCCAGTAGGTCTAATTTTACTGGTCATCCCCAAAGCCACACCTCATTTGGGCCGCCTTTCCTATTCCAGTTCTCTGTTGTCAATGCTGGAACGAATTGCAATTTGTAATTTATTTTTTTAATCCTTTGAAGCTGGAGACTATGTCTCCCTACTCTAACTTTAGCATCAGCTGTCAGAGCAGCTTTTAACCATCACTGTACCTGTACACGGCCCATCTGTAAATAGCACACCCAACTACCGCTCATCCCCATATTGTTTATTTTGTCGTTGCTTTTTGCACCCCAGTTCTCTACTTGCACGTCATCAATCATGCCCATCTATCACTCCAGTGTTAATGCTGGAATTGTAATTATTTGCCACTATGCCTAATTATTGCCTTACCGTCCCCAAATCTGACTATTGCACACATATTTTTCTATTGTGTTTAATGACTGTAATCGTTTCTTCCATGTGTAACTCTGTGTTGTTGTTTTTGTCGCACTGCTTGGCTTTATCTTAGGCCAAGTCGTAGTTGTAAATGAGAAACTTATTCTCAACTGGCCTATTCTGCTTGAAATATTTAAAAAATATATATATGCCGGCCGGCTGCCATAGCTTCTCCTGAAGTAAAAAACAAGGCAAAAGCCTTGTCGGCAGTTTTGCCAAAGCAAATCCTCCAGACACTGCCTCCACACACAATATCTTTCGTTTAAATGTACCTCCTTGTTGTGCAGTCCCCCTTGACAAAAGAACAGGCAGATCTCATTCCGCTCACTGTAAACAACAACCAAATAATAAAACACATTTGTTAATAAATTCAAGTGGCACAGGGTTGGGGTCAATCCCATTTAAATTCCAGAAAGTAAACCAATTCCAATTCTACAATTTTTCCTACTAGCTACGGTTTCATGCCAAACTATATGCCATATTTTTTCCACCTGAGACGTGTTTCCATTCAATTGAACTGTTGTGGATAAAAGGCTGTGCATGATGACATAGTGGCACATAAAAATTACTTTTTGTGGTTGAATTCCACGCATGTACCAAATATATTTTGGGCCGTTTATATAGCTTATGTGCCCAAATACAGTGGTGGTCATGGGCTTACATTGATGAGATTATTATGGACAAAAGAGCAAGATCACTTTTATTTGTCGAATGGCAGCCAAGCATTGATGATCATGTCACCAGAATAAAAACCCTCAATGTTTATTGGAAAGGAGCATCAAGCGCATCATCTTGCACTTTATATTAAAATCAATATTTTTGAATAAAATGTTTTCACCCCCATTTCTCACATAATTAATTTTACAGACCAAAAAATCCCACCTATTTGTTTGGTCGACATTAAGTTTACCCAGAAATGTTCTGTTTCAGGCCCGTCATTAAACATTTTATCCAATATGTACTTTACTTGCATAAAAAGGTTGGATAAAAACCTGGTTATTGAAGATAAAGGAATGTTAGTGTTCTTCCTGAATTGACTGGTCTGGAATTGAAATGTAATTGACACCCAACCCTGGATGGCAAGCAAGTCCATCGAGGAATACTTCCAAGTAACTATAGAAGTTAATATGTATGACTGTTCTGAAAACATTATTCCCCAATGAACACAACTCTGCTGTTTGCTCCTGCAGCATCTACCTGTATTTCTCTGAGGACAGCTCTGGGGCCTGTTGACGGAAGCAGCACTGCCGGCACCTTCACTCTCATGGCCTGGATGTTCCGGTAGGTGGACAACATGACACCATTAGATCGTTAGGCACTCCCCTCTGCTGCAAGTCCTTTGTGGGTGGGGTTCGAAGAAGTCATGACACCTGTTGCAGTCGGCTCCCGAGGAACAGGTTCCTCTGATGTACCTGTCACACACATGAAGTCTTGTACCACCCTCCTGATCCGGGCAGTTGCCATAAGGCCGGCGCCTTTGTTATAAGAGCTGCACCACCTGAAAAAGTGAGTGAAAAGGCTTTTAAAATACTTGTTTACCATACCATTGTTGTATAAATGCAAGAAAGCATGAGATGAACGAGCTAGTCAAAATATGCAGACATCTTCATCAGTCATACAACACCACACCATCCACTAATCCACATCAGCAGTTAGAGACAAATATAAAATATATAAAAAAGAATATGAACATATGAAAAATAAAATACTATAAAAACAAAACCAGGAGAACGGTTGGATACCGGTGGAAGGAGAGAGGTTGTCATTTGTTAACAACAACTGCCGGATTTCTTGTCTACTCAGCGTCTCAAGTTTATACTCTCTTAAAACTCTGGAGTTGTGTTCAGAGTGCAGGTCATGACGAAGCGGCATGTCCGTCTGAAGTCAAAGTAGCAAAAAAACAGGTCAATAATAATACAAATTACTATTCAGTTTGCAGAACAAATTTAACTAACTAAACCCATAGAATTATATACAGGTCATGCTGTAGTCCTGGGCTGAAATAATATTAAATTGTGAAAAACTAAATAAACTNTATAGACACTGTAACAGGGTCATACTGTATATAGACACTGTAACAGGGTCATACTGTGTCTTATGATGCATTATACCTTCAGAATGTGTTACCTCTTTCAACAGTGTTCACGATATCATCCACATCTCCATCAATACCGATATTTAAACTCTCGAGTCAGAGTCGATGCCAAAAGATCGATTGATTTTGTGTTCCGTAAGGCCCGCCGTTTTGAACATTTCGGTACCGAAAACGATCACTTCTTATAAGACCGGTTCAGGTAGTCCCTGCACATTTCAAAACTTTTTCCTCCTTACTAAAAACAGGACCCCTCTCTCTCACCTGTTTGGGCCACCAGGTGTGTCCAGCCACTGTGTACTTGGGTAACCTTCTCTCCACCCAGTGGTGAGCGGTCGAGGAGGACAGGTCTGGGTAAGAAGGAGGCTGTACTGCTACTGTTCAGCTGGCCGTGCTTATTACTGCCCCACAGGAACACATCTCCCTCAGCTGGAAAACACATAGACTGGTGTTACTATACTAGACATGACCCCCTGTTATAATACAACACTATACTAGACATGACCCCCCTGTTATAATACAACACTATCCTAGACATGACCCCCTGTTATAATACAACACTATCCTAGACATGACCCCCTGTTATAATACAACACTATACATGACCCCCCTACTATAATACAACACTATCCTAGACATGACCCCCTGTTATAATACAACACTGACATGCCAAGATGAATGCAAGCATAAAGATCGTCACCAAGGAAAACGTAAATCAATGGAGAATGTAAACCAGTGATGTAAGTGGTAAAAACAGGTGGGTAAACGCTGATTCATTTTCACAGTGAGTAATATAACACCCCCTCCTCCTCTATTTCTATAGGGACAAGCACTGTCCATGACACAAACTGTTCACACCCATCTTGTTAGTGGAGAGAACATTTAGCAGGTTTAAAGTTTACAGTATTTCCTGCAATTCTACACATTTTGTCACGGGGTGCAGAGAACATGTTGCAGTTTTAAAAAGAGAATTTGCTTGCAATTCTACACATTTTGCCATGTCTAATGTGTATTCATGTGATATTTGAGTGACTCAAAACATTACAACAAAATCAAAGGGCTTAAAAAACGTTAGCTGACATGGACTAGTTGACCAGGACATCTCTGTGAAGTTCTAAATATCTCTGTAGGGTCTGTAATGACTAACATGACAAGAGGAACTGATGATGCAACAACCCATCTAGACATCACACCTATAAAGAGGAAGTTGAAAGCCGGACTGAGTTTTAAATTTAAAAAAATAATTCGTTTTTGGACACACTGTTCTACTACTGATGTAAACATAATAAAGAACAATACACAACCATCAAATAGAAAATACTTTTCCGTGGGCGCAATTCATACTTTCTCATAAATCATTAATTTGTGTGTCTATGGCAAAATTCAAGTAAAGCCGACTGGAGACCAGCCGACTGGAGACCAGCCGACTGGAGACCAGCCGACTGGAGACCAGCAGACTGGAGACCAGCAGACTGGAGACCAGCAGACTGGAGACACATTGTGGAAAATAGTAACAAATAAAGAAAAACCCGGAATGAGTAGGTGTGTCCTACGTTTGGTCTGGTACTGTATAATATATGTATTTAACCCCTAATTTTTAGGCCACTAACAGCAAAGATGTGAACACCCTTTCAAATAAGCGGATTTGGCTATTTCAGGCGCACACCCATTGGTAACAGGTGTATAAAAGCGAGTACACAGCATGCAATCCTCATAGGAAAAACCATGGTGGAACTTTCAACTTTCAGCTTCATGAAATGGGTTTCTTGGCCAAGCAGTCCACATGCCAAGCCTAAGATCACTCATGCGCAATAGCAAATGTTCCAAATGGAAGTAAGTGTAAAGCTGCTGCCGTTGGACTGGAGCAGTGGAAACAGCATTTTCTTGGAGTGATGAATCACTAACAGAGTCTGACGGAATCTGGGATTGGCGGATGCCAGGAGAACGCTACCAATGCTTTCTCAACTTGTTTTGCCAGAATGCATCAGTACAACTGTAAAGATTTGGTGGATGAGGAATAATGGTTCTGGGGCTGTTTTTCATGTTTCAGGCTCCTTAAGTTCCAGTGAAGGGAAAATTACACTATCAGGATAGCATGACATCCTAGCGATTCTGTGTTCCACTTTGTAACAAGTTTGGGGAAGACCTTTCCTGTTTCCGCATGACCAATGCCCCTATTTGCAAAAGCGAAGTCAATACAGAATGGTTTGTCGAGATCGTGTGAAGAACTTGACTGGCTGCACAGAACCCTAAACCTCACCCCATCGAAACCTTTGAGATGGATTGGAACGCCGACTGTGAGCCACGCCTAAACTCAATACCTGACGCTCACTAACTGCTCGTGTTCGTCGAGAGAGAGACTCATCTTTCCAAGAGGGGTATTATATATAGTGTGTAGCCCAGGTCAAAACTGTTCGGACCTACAGACAGAAGTTGGCAGAAGAGCTGTACGCAACTTCAGACCGAGTCCCTGCTGATTCTTGTGTTTGTTAGAGTTTTTCATCTTTCCACAGAGGGGACAAAATAGTTTTTGTCCTGGGGGCCAACCGTATCAGACGCCACAGACCGTTTTCAGTAGAGATATTCGATTTTCGGGATGTTCATGCGTCTTGACATACCACCGCCTTTGCTCTGGCCCTTTCAACGCAAGTGCGCGAGGGCGATACTGGCAGATGCGGTTGGATTGAAAACGAAGGCCATGAAAAAACATCTCTCGTTAAACTGACAGATTTTGATGGGGAATTTTTTATTATGTTATTAGAATTCGCAGGGGCACAGAAAATGTAGAGAGTTTAATAAAATGATACAGACATTTGCATTGACTATGCACACTCACTGGACTCTCCCCAAGAAAACACATCACTGGACTCTACCACACCACTCACCTGGACTCTACCCACACACTCACACATACCTGTAACTTTACACCGCCAACACACCTTTTTACATATGCAACTGCTTACTCTGTTTTATTCTATCCTGATTTGCCTAGTCAATTTTACCCCTACCGTACATGTATAGTATTACCTCAAATTTAGGGAAAGAGGGATAATCTGTCAGTTTGTACAACTGAATTGCATTCAATCTGTTTGAATGCGTTCTTTCTGCATTTAACCCACCCCTCTGCAAGCAGAGGTACGGGTGGAATTGCTTTAAACTACCTCACATATCCTGCAACATTGGAATCAGTACCAGTACTTTGTACATAGCTTCGTTAATGTGTTACTATTTTCTATTTGCAAAGGTTCTTACTTTGTACTCTGCATTGTTGGAAAGGGCTCGTAAGTATTTTCTGGCCTGTGCACATTGATTTTAGTTTGGCTCTCATTACAAAAAGGTCACGACATACAAACATGGTGCTTGGAAGACGACAGAGTTAGTAATGTGTTGTAGTAGAAAGGTTACACTGAAAGCAATCCTCATGTGAAAGCAGTAGAAATACGCAGTCATTTGCTGGGCTTGACTGGAGCAATAACAGAGTACCTCAATAGTGATTCTCTCTCTCTCTCTCTAGGTTCTTGAACCTTTTCAGTGTAAACACACACACGGAGAGGAAAGCCATTTTGTGTTTCTTATCTCAGAAATACTGTAACACTACCTGGGAAGAAGCCCAAAGAGACGCACCTCAGAGACGCAGCGGCGGGGGGGGGGGGGGGGGGGGGGGGGGCGCTACTGGGGGGTGGGGCACACCATACAATTCCATCAATCTTTTAAATCACACAGCAGAAAAAAAACAAGGGACTAAAATTAGCAGTTTAATGGTTTTGGTTTAAAGGTTTCACACCTGGGATCAAAGCAAAGTCAAAGTAATTAGATAGTGATAGATTGGTTGTTGTTTTCTACGATGAAGTGTCTATAGGCTGTCCTATTGTTTTTGGTTCCCGATAGGCCGTCTGTTCAAGCCGAGATTTGTTTAGTCAAACAAAGAAAACCAAAACATGTATGGCGTACAAGACACCTGTCTGAGTGGAGCTAATCCATTTGTGGAGGCCGTGGGGATGGCACAATGCAGCCCCTCTTAGAGAAACGACTGAATTGTAAGCCCCAGATATGGTGTTGAGGCAGCAGTGAAGTTAGGAGACAAAAACAGAGCCATTGCCTTATTAGAAGACCCCTTACTCTTACTGGAGTCCCGGTCAAAATTACCGCTGTGTCAGATTTTCAAAAAAACTTTACCGTAAAAAGCAACCACTGCCAATAATCTGAGACGGCGCGCAAAAAGAACAAAATTTCTTCGCTATGTTGGAGTCAATCAGAAATAGAAATTACATCATAATATTCCCTTACCTTTATCATCTTCAATCAGAATGCACTCCAGGAATCTAGTTCCACAATAAATCGTTGTTTTGTTCGATAATGTCCATTACTTATGTCTAAGTAGCGTACTTTTGCTAGCATGTTCAGGTGCACATGTTCCACACGCGTCACGGATGCAGGCAAACATCGGACAAAAACTTCAAAAGTTATAACAGGTCGAATAAACTGGTCAAACTAAAGTAGAGAATCAAATTCTTCAGGATGTTGTTATCATATATATCCAATAACGTTCCAACGAGCATTCCTTTCGTGTCTGTTTAGAAAGTTATGGGAAGCAAGGCGATATCAATGAGGAAGCGCGTGACCCAGGAACTGGCAATCCTGCCAGAACCACTGGGACTCATTTTCCCCTCTCATCCAGCCACAACACAGCATAAGCTTCATTCAACGGTTCTACAGACTGTTGACATCTAGTGGAAGGCGTAGGAAGGCAAACAATCCATTTATCTTTACCAAGGGAATTGAATAGGCGAGAGTTTGAACGTTGACCAGTCCTCGAATTCTTCACTTCCTGTTTGGAATTTGTTCATCAACGGATTTCTGCCTGCCTTGGTTTGTTATACTCACCGACATGTTCAACAGTTTAGAACCTCAGAGTGTTTTATTCCAATATAAATGAATAATATGCTATATTCGCATCTGGGACAGAGTAGGAGGCAAGTTCAACTATGGGCACGCAATTCATCCAAAAGTGAAAATGCTGCCCCTATAATCAAAGAAGTTTAACTGCTTGTTCAGGGGCAGAAAAACAGATTTTTACCTTGTCAGCTTGGGGATTCGATCTTAGCAACCTTCGGGTTACTAGTCAACACTCTAACACAATAAGTCATTGGAGACAGAAAAGGAAACAGATTAATATATATATATTTTTTTTTAATCATTCTTTTTTGCATTTGCTAAACTTTTACAACAGGCCTGTTTGGGTACTAAATCACACGCTTATTTAGATATGATTTTAATGTCCAACTCTCTCTTGTCTACAGCCAGTGGCCTGTTCAGTTACCAGCATCTACAACCCACCGCCTGCACTGGTCATCGGAGCTGATTTTGAAGACAAAGACGCCCTAAAAACACAATACAGCCTAACAGCTAGACAGTCATAATAGCACAGCCGAAGTGTTTTGTTCAAACTCGAAACAACTGACAGGTAATGTTCTCCTGATGCACATGGAGGCTGTGTGTGGTGGTGTGTGTGTGTGGTGTGTGTGTGTGTGTGGTAGCCTCTGATTCCAGGCAAGTCCTTTCCCCCGTCAGTGGTACTCCTTAGTGATTCTTGCAGTATGAGGCGGGCCAGCCAGGCGGGTAGGTTGGCCTCTTTGCTGGGCAGCAAAATACTAATGCCAGTCAGCTTGCAGGTAGACTCAGAGGAGAAACAGCTGATGAATTACACACTGGGGCAATTACTCTCAGATAAACCTCCTCTGCTCTCAGCTCTCACACTCTATCGCTCTCCTTCTCCCTTCATCGCTTTCAATCTGCTCTCAGTAACTCAGCTCTCATCTCCATCTAAAACACCGCTTCTCTCTTCTCAAATCTCCCACAAATCTCTCTTTCCTTACACGTGCAAACCAATGCCCAAATTGTCCTATTGTTTCAGATGATTTAGACTAAAAATGGATGTGCTCCAGATTACATAATGCCCAGTTCCGTCGCCAACCCAAGGAATGGATGAAAATATTTATGTTTCTACAACAAGAAAAAGGGGAGGAGAGTGGAGCACAGAGGGGTCTTTGACAATGGGAGGTGGTTTTGTTACAGTAGGGACTAATGAAGTATGGGAAGCAGGCCTTATAAAGACACACTACACAGAACCAGATACAGCAATGAGGAACACACACAAACCAGATACAGCAATGAGGCACAACACACACACCAGATACAGATAATGAGGACACACAACACAACTACACAGAACCAGATACAGCAATGAGGACACACACACACACACTACACAAGAACCAGATACAGCAATGAGGACACACACACACACACTACACAGAACCAGATACAGTAATGAGGACACACACACACACTACACAGAACCAGATACAGCAATGAGGACACACACACACACACTACCACAGAACCAGATACAGCAATGAGGACAAACACACCACACACTACACAGAACCAGATACAGCAATGAGGAACAAACACACACACACTACAACAGAACCAGATACAAGCAATGAGGACACACACACACACACACTACACACGAACCAGATACCAGCAATGAGGACAAACAACACACACACACACACAGAACCAGATACAGCAATGAGGAGACACTACACAGAACCAGATACAGCAATGAGGACACACACACACACATTACACAAGAACCAGATACAGCAATGAGGACACACACACCAAACACTACATACACAGAACCAGAATACAGCAATGAGACACACGTACTAACACAGAACCAGATACAGCAATGAGGACCAGAGTGAGTGTAAACATTTGAATTCAGAGCTTGATCTGTAGTCAGAATTATAACATATTTATGAATGTCATTTGGAGGCTCCGTGGCTGTGAAGTCTGAACAGGTATGTCTTACCAGTGACAGGTATGTCTTACAGTGACAGTTAGTGACGGTATGTCTTACCAGTGACAGTCAGTCTTACAGTGACAAGTATGTCTTACCAGTGACAGTCTGTACGGTATGTCTACCAGTGACAGTCTGACAAGTATGTTACCAGTGACAGTCAGTGACAGTATGTCTTACCAGTGACAGTCAGTGACCAAGTATGTCTTACCAGTGACAGTCAGTGACAGGTATGTCTTACCAGTGACAGTCAGTGACAAGTATGTCTTACCAGTGACAGTCAGTGACAGGTATGTCTTACCAGTGACAGTCGTGACAGGTATGTCTTACCAGTGACAGTCAGTGACAAGTATGTCTTACAGTGACAGTCAGTGCAGGTATGTCTTACCAGTGACAGTCAGTGACAAGGTATGTCTTACCAGTGACAGTCAGTGACAGGTATGTCTTACCAGTGACAGTCAGTGACAGGTATGTCTTACCAGTGACAGTCAGTGACAAGTATGTCTTACCAGTGACAGTCAGTGACAGTGATGTCTTACCAGTGACAGTCAGTGACAGGTATGTCTTACCAGTGACAGTCAGTGACAGGTATGTCTACCAGTGACAGTCAGTGACAGTGTTTACCTGACAGTCGGATCTGCCTGCTGCCACTCTGATCACGGGCTCCCTTACAGACTGAATGGGCAGTAGCACCACAGAATGAGGATCGGCTCTGAGACACCCAACTGGCCGTATGCATTAGATCCACACGTCGTACCTGGCATGATCTGAGAGAGGTGAAACAAAAACATGTTGATATAAAATGACAAGCAGGAACACCTAGACATATGTCAAGACGTTCAGGTCTCTGGTTTTGACAACTAAGGTGTTGTGATGCTGTCACAGAGACCCGACCCAGACCGACCCAGGTCAGAGCTGCTGCTCAGTTCGCTACTGTACATTCTCTGTCTCTCTCCCCAGAGAGGATGAGCAGTACATTCTCTGTCTTTCTCCCAGAGAGAATGAGCAGTACATTCTCTGTCTCTCTCCCCAGAGAGAATGAGCAGTACATTCTCTGTCTCTCTCCCCAGAGAGGATGAGCAGTACATTCTCTGTCTCTCTCCCAGAGAGGATGAGCAGTACATTCTCTGTCTCTCCCCAGAGAGGATGAGCAGTACATTCTCTGTCTCTCTCCCCAGAGAGGATGAGCAGTACATTCTCTGTCTCTCCCCAAAGAGGATGAGCAGTACATTCTCTGTCTCTCTCCCCAGAGAGGATGAGCAGTACATTCTCTGTCTTTCTCCCAGAGGATGAGCAGTAATTCTCTGTCCTCTCCCCAGAGAGATGAGCAGTACATTATCTGTCTTTCTCCCCAGAGAGAATGAGCAGTAAATTTCTCTGCCTCTCTCCCAGAGAGAATGAGCAGAGCAGTACATTCTCTTCTCTCCCCAGAGAGGATGAGCAGTACATTCTCTGTCTCTCTCCCCAGAGAGGATGGACAGTACATTCTCTGCCTCTTCCCCAGAGGAATGAGCAGTCCATTCTCTGTCTCTCTCCCAGAGAGGATGAGCAGTACATTCTCTGTCTTTCTCCCCAGAGGATGAGCAGTACATTATCTGTCTTTCTCCCCAGAGAGAATGAGCAGTACATTCTCTGTCCTCTCTCCCAGAGAGGATGAGCAGTACATTCTCTGTCTCTCTCCCCAGAGGATGAGCAGTACATTCTCTGTCTCTCTCCCAGAGAGGATGAGCAGTCCATTCTCTGTCTCTCTCCCCAGAGAGAATGAGCAGTACATTCTCTGTCTTTCTCCCCAGAGAGAATGAGCAGTCATTCTCTGTCTTTCTCCCCAGAGGAATGAGCAGTACATTCTCTTCCACTCACCAGTGAGGACGAGTGTGAAATCCCAACCACAGGACACGTGTGCAACCTCTGACCAATGAGAGGACAGAGTTGAAAGGTGGGACCTCTAAACTGTGACCAGTCCCAGCTGACCTCTGTGGTTCTGCCCACACACCAGCAGCTCTCCTTTCTCTGGAGAAAGGAGGAAGGAGGAAGAGATGGGGAAGGGGACGTGGAGGAGGAGAGGAGGTGGAGGAGGAAGAGGAGGAGGAAGGGGACGTGGAGGAAGGGGACGTGAAGGAGGAAGAGGAGGTGGAGGAAGAGGTGGAGGAAGGGGACGTGGGAGGAGGAGGTGGAGGAGGAAGAGGAGGAGGAAGGGGACGTGGAGGAAGGGGACGTGGAGGAGGAAGAGGAGGTGGAGGAAGAGGTGGAGGAAGGGAGGTGGAGGAGGAAGAGGAGGTGGAGGAAGAGGACGAGGGGATGTGGAGGAGGAAGAGGAGGACGAGGGGATGTGGAGGAGGAAGAGGAGGTGGAGGAAGAGGACGAGGGGATGTGGAGGAGGAAGAGGTGGAGAAGAGGACGAGGGGATGTGGAGGAGGAAGCGGGAGGTG
>NW_019944300.1:63831-68596 GCF_002910315.2 Salvelinus sp. IW2-2015 | reverse complement strand
GACAAGCAGACCAGCAGACTGGAACAAAGGCAGACAAGGCAGACCTGGGAGACAAGCAGACAAGCAGACTGAGGACAGCAGCCTGGAGACGCAGCCGACTGGACAGACCAGACTGAGACGCAGACAGCAGACTGGAGACACAGACTGGAGACCAGCAGACTGGAGACCAGCAGACTGGACGACAGCAGACTAGCTAAGACCAGCAGACTGGAGAACAAGCAGACTGCACACAAGCAGACTGGACACAAGCAGACTGGAGACGCAGCCGACTGGAGAAGCACCAAGCCGGAGGAGACCAGCCGACTGGGAGACCAGCAGAACTGGGAGACCAGCAGACTGGAGACGGCAGCCGACTGGAGACTAGGCAGACTAGCCTACTGGAGACTAGGAGACTAGCCACTGGAGACTAGGAGCCTAGACCGACTGGAGACTAGCCGACTGGTAGCTAGCCGACTGGAGACTAGCCGACTGGAGACTAGCCGACTGGAGACTAGCGCGACTGGAGACTAGCAGACTAGCCTACTGGAGACTAGCGACTGGAGACTAGCCGACTGGAGCCTAGCCGACTGGAGACTAGGAGACTAGCCCATGGAGACTAGCCGCTGGAGACTAGCCGACTGGAGACTAGCAGACTAGCCTACGAGACTAGCGACTAGGCAGCGACTGGAAGACAGCAGACTGGAGACCTGAGACTAGCGACTGGAGACTAGCGAGCTGGAGACTAGCCGACTGGAGCCTGGCCGAGAGACTAGCCAGTAGACTAGGAGACGAGGAAGAGAAGGATAATAAAGATATTAGTTGTGTGTAGTTGTGTATATACCGTGTAATGCATAAGCAGAAAAATGTTCTTCACATAGCTTATTATTAACACACCAAAAGGAGAAGCCATATGTCCAGCAGGGGGAGACAAAGTCAACCCTTTGCAGATATTAGATAACTTTCTTCATGACAACAAAATGCCATCATGAGCCAAACTCACCAGAGACCACAGCAGAATGCCCACCACCTCCACTGAGTTGGCGCACCGTGCCCATCTGTAGGGCTCCATCAGCGAGCCTGGGCACTGACCGGTCTTCCACATGGCCCTGTCCTAACTGCCAGTAGCTGTTCGTTCCCTGCAATGTTTCAGGAGGCGTTGACAGTGGGAATTGAGATGCAGTACCTACTGTGTTCATATTTAACATATGAATTGATTCATTAAATCACCGGTATACAACTGCCAGAGACGGAGAGATCACTAGTTAGCTAATTCTAGTTAGTTAACGTTAGCTAGCTGGCGCTAACATGAGTTTTGGTAGCTAGCATTCTGGAAACTAATGTGCTTGACAAAACGTAGCTAGCTAACGTTAGTATGGCAACAAAGTGGATCTTATTGGCTAAATACAAAAACATTGGTTGATCAAGAAACTTACCCACGTGTAGACACATAATTCTGCCAGCAAGCTTGTATCCATGGCATGGGATGCAAAATAAATGCAATGTACGACAGTACACCGTGTTGCTGTAAAGTAGTTGTTTACATACGTCAGTGGTTTTCCGCCATGTTGAGTGTGGCTAAAGAGGGTGGTCACTAGTTACCACAGCGACAAAGTCAAAATGGCTATCGTAAAAATGAATGAAAACAAACATGTGTTTTTTGGTTTTCATTCGGGTTAGGTTTCAAATCAGATTTTAACAAAATAAATTGTAGAAATAGGCGGGGTTCAGACATAATTATGACTTTGTGGCTGTGGTAACTAGTTACGACCCAAAAAGAGGTGTGGCGTAGATCGACCAATCTCTATTATATTCTATCAGGAGAATAAGCCATGTTTAGCAAATTTACAATTTCATTCTCCGTGAATATTAAACGTTCTGCTTTTCCTCAAGTGAAAATCTGTGTTGATAGGACAACAACTAGAGAAGTCGCTATAAAAAATGCATAGGCACAGTATACTCTTAATGAAACGTCTCTGGTATATAATTTCAAACAAAAGTCGGCATTATTCATTCATAAGACACACATGAACATTTAGACTTATACATAATCAGTTTACATTTCTTTACAGTAGAAACATCGTTGAATAGATTCTCACTTTTTAATAATAATTTTCTACTTTACACCCTTAAATTCATCCCAGCAACAACTCAATATTATATACACAAACATGGGAGGAATATATGGTGCATTTGGAAAGTATTCAGACCCCTTCCCTTTTCCACATTTTGTTACATTACAGCCATATTCTAAAATTGATTTAAACAATACACAATACCCCAAAATGAAAAAGCAAAAACAGGTTTTTAGATTTTTTTGCAAATTTATAAAAAAAAAAAAACTGAAATGTCTGCAGCATTGAAATTTAATCCATCATTCTTAAATTGAAGAAGTTTGGAACCACCAAGACTCTTCCTAGAGCTGGCCGCCCGGCCAAACTGAGCAATCAGAGGAGAAAGGGCTTGGTCATGGAGTTGACCAATGTAACAGTATAACTTTAAACCGTCCCCTCGCCCCGACACGGGCGCGAACCAGGGACCCTCTGCACACATCAACAACTGACACCCACGAAGCGTCGTTACCCATCGCTCCACAAAAGCAAGGAGCAAGGGGAAACCCTACTTCAGGTCTCAGAGCAAGTGACGTAACCGATTGAAATGCTATTAGCGCGTACCTGCTAACTAGCTAGCCATTTCACATCCGTTACACTCACCCCCCTTTCAACCTCCTCCTTTTCCGCAGCAACCAGTGATCCGGGTCAACAATGTAACAGTATAACTTTACACCGTCCCCGCCCCGACACGGGCGCGAACCAGGGACCTCTGCACACATCAACAACCACACCCACGAAGCATCGTTACCCATCGCTCCACAAAAGCCGCGGCCCTTGCAGAGCAAGGGGAAACCCTACTTCAGGTCTCAGAGCAAGTGACGTAACCGACTGAAATGCTATTAGCGCGTACCCGCTAACTAGCTAGCCATTTCACATCCGTTACACCAAGAACCCAATAATCACTCTGACAGAGCTCTGGAGTTCCTTTGTGGAGATCTAAGAACCTTCCAGAAGGACAACCATCTCTGCAGCACTCCACCAATCAGGCCCTTATGGTAGAGTGGCCACACGGAAGCCACTCCTCAGTAAAAGCATATGACAGCCCACTTGGTGTTTGCCAAAAGGCACCTAAAGGACTCTCAGACCATGAGAAACAAGATTCTCTGGTCTGATGAAACCAAGATTGAAATCTTTGTCTTGAATACCACGCGTCATGTCTGGAAGAATCCTGGCACCATCCCTACGGTGAAGCATGATGGTGGCAACATCATGCTGTGGGGATGTTTTTCAGCGGCAGGGACTGGGAGACTAGTCAGGATCGAGGGAAAGATGAACGGAGCAAAGTACAGAGAGATCCTTGATGAAAACCTGCTCCAGAGCGCTCAGGACCTCAGACTGGCCGAAGAGTCATCTTCCAACAGGACAACCACCCTAAGCACACAGCCAAGACAACGCAGGAGTGGCTTCGGGACAAGTCTCTGAATGTCCTTAAGTGGCCCAGCCAGAGCCCAGACTTGAACCCGATCGAACTTCTCTGGAGAGACCTGAAAATAGCTGTGCAGCAACGCTCCCCATCCAACCTGACAGAGCTTTGAGAGGATCTGCAGAGAAGAATGGGAGAAACTCCCCAAATGCAGGTGTGCCAAGCTTGTAGCGTCAAACCCAAGAAGACTCGAGGCTGTAATCACTGCCAAAGGTGCAAAGTACTGAGTAAAGGGTCTGAATACTTAGGTAAATGTGATATTCTGTGTTTTATTCTTTTATAAATTTCTAAAAACATGTTTTTGCTTGCCGAATAGGTCAGGGTTCCATAGCCGCAGGCAGAACAGTTGAAACTGGAGCAGTAGCACGACCAGGTGGCCTGGGAACAGCCAGGAGTCATCAAGCCAGGTAGTCCTGAGGCATGGTTCTAGGGCTCAGGTCCTTTGGGAGGGGAGGGGGAGAGAGAGAATTAGAGGGAGCATACTTAAATTTACACAGGACACCAGATAAGACATGAGAATTACACTTTATATAACAGACTGAACCTAGCCACCCTCACCCTGAACATAGACTATTGCAGCATAGATACTGGAGGCTGAGACAGGGGGAGGTCGGGGAACACTGTGGCCCGTCTGACTATACCCCCGGACAGGGCCAACCAGGCAGGATATAACCCCACCCACTTTACCAAAGCATAGCCCCCACACCACTAGAGGGATATCAACAACCACCAACTTACTACCCTGAGACAAGGCCGAGTATAGTCCCCACACCACTAGAGGAATATCAACAGACCACCAACTTACTACCCTGAGACAAGGCTTAGTATAGTCCCCACACCACTAGAGGGATAAAGGATGAGATTCTCTCCCCGAGTTCCTCCAGCGTGTCTCTTTATATGGCATCGCCATCCCGCATAAACGACGGATAGATCTCTTCGTCACGAGCTCGTGGGACGTAATCGCGACGTCATCGTCCATGCCCCCTCCGCCATCTCATATCCATCTTCTTCCCACGGACTCCGAGACTCGAAGGCCCATGACGCTGGAGTATTTCGCATCTCGCACTAATGAGAGGAACCGAGACTTCACCACATCCCATTTGTCTCTATTGCTTCGCTGACATTTTCGTCATCCCAGTCCAGTAAACAGAGTCTCCATCAGTAGCGGGAGAGCTACTGAGAGTGTACTATCCAGCTCGCCATCAAATCCTTGGTACTACTTGTCTTCATCTCCGCTTGGACCGGTTTCGGC
>NW_019944300.1:53097-59651 GCF_002910315.2 Salvelinus sp. IW2-2015 | reverse complement strand
CATTATCAACAACAGACCTACACTTAACTTACCCTGAGACATGCTGAGTACTGCTTCCTGCAGTGCCTTGATAGACTCAGGGGCTGAGGGTTGTTTTATGGACGAAGCATGGGCTCGGAAACATGACAATTATCATGCACCTGGACCATTAAACATGTCATCTACGTATGCACTGTCGTGGCAGAATCAGATTTAGCTAAGTAACATAGATAAGATGTTATTTCCATCATATGCTTGTGAGATACTTGTCATTAGAATGGGGCCCTTTGGACTATAGGATTGGCAGTGCATTTTCCCTTCTGAGCTAGGGATTAGTAACTTGGGCCCAGAGAGGGGAGAGGTCAGGCTTGTCTTCATATGTMAATGTATATGTTAAACCATGTGGTGCTATGTAGAATATCAATCAAACTGAACGATGATTTATAGCTGATGCTGTCTAGCGATAGGATACTCCTCTTTCGGGTAAACGATTCTTTGTAAGTTGAGAGGGGTGTATCTTGGCTATAAATGAAACTAAGAATTGTTTTGTAAGCACTCTCGGAGAATTCATTTATAGACACTGAATTGATCTGAGAGTCAAAAAAGGGCTTTGGTGAAGCTTATATATATATTAAAAATGTACTTTAAAATATAACTCTGACTTGTGTGTGGTTGGCTCTCTCTCTCTCTTTATTGAGTAATACAGGAAATTACCACGACAGCACTTGAATAGCGAATGGAGAACACTTTGCCCATGGTTAATTTTCATGCCAGGCAGGTAGGCTATACTTCTGTTGTAAAGAGAAACAATGTGCTTAATATTAGGAAAGTTGAGAAATAAATATAGTAGGCCTGGCCTGTAGAAAGCTGATGGGATCCTCCTCTTTTTAATAGAGGCCATCACTCAGTTTGCGCAACATGAGTGATCGCCGGTGTGGCGGTAATACAGTCACCACAACAGCCCTAGGCCTGTCCTGTTTTTAGGATGTGGTGTTTGTTATTAACATGTTAATTCATATTTACCTCGAATCTCATTTCTATTTGATAGGACTTTAATTTAGGCTATTTGATGGGAAACACGCATGAAGTAAAAAAGTGTCTCTCATGACATTGTCATAAATTTGGTCGTCCTGCAGGCTACAGAAAAGACAACAGAGGCTAGATCAGGATTCCCCAAACTTGGTCCGTGGGCCCTCCAACGGGGTGCATGTTTTGGTTTAAGCCCGAGCATTTTCAAAGCTGATTTAAAAAATAAAATCAACTAATCACCAAGCTTTGATCATTTGAATCAGCTGTGTCGTGTTCGGGGGAAAAACCAAAACATGCACCGCTTGGGGTCCCGAGGACCGAGTTTGGGAAACACTGGCATGTTTACTCTTTCTACTGTGTAGGCTACGTGGTTTGACAGAGCGTTGGTGGAGCGCCAAAGCACTGCGTCTCTCCAACAACGTCATGGAGAGGCGCGCTGGGCATGGACAAGACACATATTTTGCACCCTTGCCTTTTGGCAAAGTGGGCACTGCTTATCATGGGGCGACATCAGCGTTCAACTTAATTGTCCATATGCCACACAGGGTGAGAGAAGTTAACATTGTTTTGGGGCAGAATTATGTGAGGCGTTATGTGTTGTTGGAGGTGCGTCTTGGTCAGTTTAGCTCAGAAAATGCCTCCCTCATCAATCTGCAGATCTAGGTGGCTGCCTAATCCTGCCAAATGGGCTGGGGGAGGGCCAGACCTGCTCTGTGATAATCCACATTGAACTGCATTGTTGGAAAAAGTTTGTAAGAGAGAAAACATGAAAAACAGTAGTAAGATAATAGCACTAGGAATAAATACACAATGCCTAATGATAACTTGGCTATATACACCGGGTACCAGTACTGAGGCAATGAGTAATGATAACTTGGCTATATACACAGGGTACCAGTACTGAGTCAATGAGTAATGATAACTTGGCTATATACAMAGGGTACCAGTACTGAGTCAATGAGTATTGATAACTTGGCTATATACACAGGGTACCAGTACTGAGTCAATGACTATTGATAACTTGGCTATATACACAGGGTACCAGTACTGAGTCAATGACTAATGATAACTTGGCTATATACACAGGGTACCAGTACTCAGTTGATGTGCAGGGGTACAAGGTAATGGATGTTAATATGTACATATAGGTAGGGGTATAGTGACTAGTCAACAGGATAGATAATAACCAGGAACAGCAGCGTATGTGGTGAGTCAAAAGAGTTAGTTGAAAAGTGCCTGATGAACGATGTTAACCCACATGTAGCAATCGGTGAGAAGAATACTGGGTAATACTGAGTAATACTGGGTAATACTGGGCAATACTGGGCAATACTTGGTAATACTGGGCAATACTGGGTAATACTGGGTAATACTGGGCAATACTGGTTAATACTGGGCAATAATTGTGGTAAGTACTGGGCAATACGGGTATGTACTGGCAATACTGTGGGGCTCAACTCTGGGCAATACTGGAAGTACTGATTCTGGGCATACTGGGTAAGTACTTGGGATACGGGGTAACAATCTGGGCACCACTGGTAATACTGGGCGATACGGGGCAGTATCTGGGTAAATACTGGTTAGTACTGGGTAGATACTGGGCATACTGGTTAATACTGGGCAATACTGGGTAATACTGGGTAATACTGGGCAGTACTGGGTAATAATGGGTAATACTGGTTAATACTGGGCAATACTGGGTAATACTGGGCAATACTGGGCAATACTGGGTAATACTGGGCAATACTGGGCAATACTGGGCAATCCTGGGTAATACAGTGGCAGAAAAAATTCAACCACACCTTTGCTTAATCACAACATTGGAGAGCAACCTCTGTCCACAACACATATTGCATGTAACAAACAGTTACATGACCTACAGCATGGTCAAGCAAGGTAATGTGTCCAAAAAATGTTCTACTAAACAATTATTGATTGATTTAGAACCACGGAGAGTTACCACAAGTCGCAATGAAAACAGGAGCTGCCTCCACTATACCAGCACCATTTCAACAACAGGAGCTGCCTCCACTATTCCAGCACCATTTCAACTTCAACATTTCAACATCATCTAATCACCTCTGGTTAGTCTAATACAGTGACAACTAAAAGATACCAAAAACTATTTAGTCCAATCACCGTAAGCTAAATATTATGTGGCTGTGTGTGTGTGGCTGTGTGTGTGCAAGTAGAAAAACTTGTTGACTCACCCTACTTGTAGAGAAACACCAATGCCATCCTCCTCTCTTTCATATCGTCGAAACGGTCTATGACTCTGTCATACAGTACAAGCTTATATTTTTTGTTGTCCCAGGCTACCTGGCTAAAATGCTTGCTCGTTAGCCTAACTTCCTTTCATGGGCAGTGATGAGCCAGTTAGTTAACATTAGCCTTCTACATCTAGCTACATATTGAACTTCCATCCTCTCAGACCAGGGAACAACAACTGATTTTATGGTTGGATCAGAATCGTTGTTATAATCATTGGCCAGTACAGTGATTGAAGTAAAATTACAAGTCCAAATTCCCATCTCCATCCATGGCTAATTATGGAAAAGTCAGATTTTAGCTAGCTAGCCACCGGAGGACAACGACACAACGAGATGCAGAAAAGTCAAGTTTTTTTCTATCAATAATGACGTTTGGCTTTTGATGTGAAGCCAAATCCAACTTGGCTTCCCTTTTTTTTTGGTGCGCTAGGACCATCCACAGCTGATTTAGCTCAGTTTAGCTCAACGCTGATGGGCTATTACTGTATATATTTTTTATCAAGGGAGGACAAACACTCGCTGGCTTCCCTTGCATTCAATGCTATGAGCGGCAACAATGTCATACTCTTTCTGACCAGACAGCATCAGATAGATACGCTACACATACTGAGACAGAGGGGGCGCTGTTTTGTTCGCTCGGATGTTTAAACTGGTGAGATACATTTAGCCTTAATGCGAATTTAAGGAAATGTATGAAACACAACAAGATGAAAGATAAATGATTGTGTATGTTTTTTTGTTTTTTTGTTGGTACATTTTTTGGGGGGTAGCCTGGCTTTTCTTGGCTCATGATACAACACCACTGTTGAAGGAAGGTGGGGTGGGGGTGGAGGGTAGTTGGAGGGAGGGAGTGCAGGTGAACCGGAGGTTGAGCGGAGGAAGTTAGGTGGGGATGGGTGAAGTAGAGGGAGGGATGTGGGGATGGTAGGAAGGTGGGAATGGGTGAATGTGAAGGGAGGGAAGTTGGATGGGTGAAGGTGGGGGAGGGGGATGGGTGAAAGGTGGAGGGAGGGAGGTGGGGATGGGTGAAGGTGGGAGGAGAGAGGTGGGATGTGAAAATTTGATTTGGAAGGAGGGTGGGTGATGCGTTGTTTAGATGAGGGTTATTGGGAGGTTGGGGATGGGGTGAAGATGGAAGGGAGGGAGGTGGGGGTGGATATGATAGGATGGAGGGAGGGTGGGATGGGTGATAGATGGAGGGAGGGAGGTGGGGATGGGTGAGAGATGGAGGGAGGGAGGTGGGGGATGGGTGAATGTGGAGGGAGGGGGGGTGAGTGGAAGTGAAGGGAGGGGGGTGGGGATGGGTGAAGATGGAGTGGAGATGAAGGGGTTTGGGGATGGGTTGAATGTGGAAGAGGGGGGGTGAGTGAAGGTGAAGGGAGGGGGTGGGGATGGGTGAAGATTGAGGGAGGTGGGGATGGGTGAGGACATGGCCAGGTATACAGCATGTTTAGCTGAGGGGAGTGGTTAGACTCATGCACTCAACTTGAACAGTATAATGATATCTGTATTTGTCCTTGGAGGGTTTTTCTGGAGTAGCAACATGTCTGACAACAGGCTGGGTTTCACTCTGTTATCTTTTGGTGCATTGGAACGTGACAGAAGTTTACGTTCCTGTTTTGCTGCCAGGATCTGTGTCTTCAGATCTCCCTTAGAGACCAGTTCTCCTAACCTCCAGTCAGGCTTCTCATAATATATACGTAGGGAGATTGCGTATAAACGGTGGCGATTCAAACATTGTTTGTCTTGTTGTTTGACAAGTGAGTATCATAGAGACGATGGAGGGTAAACATTGAGACAAGTGCATCCTGGTATAACACAAACAGGTGTCAATGTTGAGCAATTCCTGGCAAAAGTAAAACATCCTTATGTGGTGTGGATTAGACCTAGATTCATCTTTCCTCTTGATTGATTCTATTCCCACGAACACATTTCCTGAAACGTCTGTACAGTCTCCATACCTGCCATTGACCTTACCCTCCGTGTCACTCACGATAACTTTATGACAACACTACACCTACAGTACGACCGTTGTTCAGTCACAACCCTCAGAGGTGTTGGGTTAAATGCGGGAAGACACATTTCAGTTGAATGCATTCAGTTGTACAACTGACTAAGTATCCCCCTTTCCCTTTCCTTCATACCTACAGTACAGACCATTGTTCAATCACAACACTGTACCTACAGTACAGACCGTTGTTCAGTCACAAGTCAAGCTACAACTAAAAACTGAAAATCAGCTACAGTGCCAAGTTTGATCAGAATATGTGGTAACATTTTATTTGAAGAGTACTTACATAAGGACTTCATAACACATTCATAACCCTTACATACAGTCATAATGTGTCAACAATTACAAAAACTGGCGAATTCAGGGAATGCTTATGTACTGCCTTTGAATGTGTCATGTATGAGATTAGATACGCTTAAAATAAACTGGTGTGAAGATTCTGAGAAGAAAAGTGACAAAAGATCATTCAGTGTCCTGAGACAGAATAAAAGCATACAGTAAACTATTGAACCCACAGTACAAAGTGCCTGGGTTGCCAGTCTGATGCTATATGGCCTATATAACTTCTTATGAAATTGTCATGTTTGGGCATGACAATGAGYGACAAGGAGTTGACAAGACAGCAGAAACAGACTAGCACACAGACTGAAAAGTTTCTGAAAGTCTTCAGAACATGGGCAGGACCGGCATTTAAGTTGTGAAGCGAGAATGGCGCTGGCATGCATAGCGGCCATTTTACATTTTCCTGACCTATTCTGCTTTTTACTGTTTGTTTTTTTTGGCGCCGATCTTAACTTCTTTTCTTATATATATATATATATATATATATATATATATATTACGTTTCTGCCATTGTTTCCTATGACCGAAAAGAGCTTCTGCACATCAGAACAGCGATCGCTAACCTCCATGTGGATGAAGATTTCTACTTCAAGGAGACATACTGCTCACCCCAGACCAGGCCCTAATCCCAGAGACTAGACCAGGCCCTAATCCCAGAGACTAGACCAGGCCCTAATCCCAGAGACTAGACCAGGCCCTAATCCCAGCTACATCGCCTTCATCGAGGTCCCATAGTCCTCAGGGCGCCCCCCACGTCAGCTCTATATCACTGGTCTCCAATAGTTTCATCAGGCGCCTCCACGTCAGCCTCTAATATCATCGTCTCCATAGTTTCATCAGGCGCCTCCACGTCAGGCCTCTATATCACCGTCTCCATAGTTTACATCAGGGTGCTCCACATCAGCCTCTATATCAGCGTTCTC